>NC_136904.1:79643472-79905399 GCF_949606895.1 Notothenia rossii
TAAACAGTGCTTTTATCTGCTCTATTGTTAGCTGCAAGATTCAGATTACAGGGATAGAGTCCACATTTAAGCATTAGTTTCCATTCAAACATTTTACATACGTTTTCCTTCTCTCTCTCTCTGTAGATATGGATTCTCCAAAAATTAAGTGTCCTACTGTGAAGGATAAGTGGGCAGAGCAGGAAAACTGACAGCGAGGGTGAGCTGGGACACACCCGAGGGTGTAGACACTGCAGACGGCATCCTCACAGAGTCAGTCTCCTCTCCACCTCTCTTTTTAAGCTGTTTCTCCCTTGTCTGTTAATATGCACTCTTAACACTGAGATCACAGTGAAAGATTAAAAGAGAGCCTTTATTTTTCAGCGTTATCCTGAAAGGGAAAGCTCCAAAATCCAACTTCCCGGAGGGGCTCCATAAGATGTCCTACACTGTGTTTGACCGTGCAGGGAACAAAGGATCCTGTCGCTTCACTGTCAGAGTGCGAGGTGAATTAATAAAAGGGTTCTGGTAATGAGTGTCAAGCAGCATTTTTAAGGAGCATTTTATCTTATCGGTTATACTAAGAAGTAAGACCTTGAATAATGTCAAAATAGAGACTGTTGTAACAAATAAGATGCTGTTGTAACCTACAGGCAATAGTGCAATATACATGGAGAATATACAGAAGGCCAATCTTCCTCTGTCTTTTTTTATTTGTTTGAATGTGACCTCGCTGCCTGGAATCTAATGGGGCTCTTTTTCTGTTCAGTGCGCCGCTGCAGCCCGCTGTTTGCCCCGGACAACGGTTATATGAAGTGTGACAGTGACGGAGACAACTACGGGGCCACTTGTGAGTTCAAATGCACCGGAGGCTACGATCTGCAGGGCAGCGTGGCCAGAGTGTGTCAGTACAGCTTCACCTGGTCCGGCTTGGACACCACCTGTACAGGTACGTACTGTGTGCAGATAAATGCATACATACTTACATTAACAATCTTTAATTTATCCATTGTTGTTTAGTTGTTTTTTATGCTTAGAAATTTACAAAAAATACCTAAGAATGCAGCTTCAGAAATCAAATAAAACAAAAAAGAAGACAAATCATTCAAATGTATTAAAATGATATATAATAACATACAGAGATACTAGATTTGTAATTTAAAAAAGTATTATCTCTTAACATGGGCAATTATTTTTCACTTGGCTTTACAGACTTACATTAAAGTGGACCTATCATGCTATATTTGAATAATATAGTGTAGGACCATACCTATATAAGGCATATTTATACTTTTTATTTTTCAAAATACCAAACAGATCATGCATTTTAGCCATTCCTCATTTCGCTCAATTTAACACTGTCTTTGCATGGGCTGATTCTGTGAGAACAGCACCATCTACAGGCCTGGCATATGTACTACAGCGTCTGCAGCGCTTTCCAACGGCAATGTCCGTGGCTGTCTCCTCCTGATTGGTGGAGTTGGCCCAATAGCCGTAGCACCACTTCTGTGACGTCATGGAAGTGTTCAAATCTGGATCAGTCTGTATCAGATCCGTTGCAGCCACTTTTTAAGAGATTTGGGTATGGAGGAAAATAGAGAGGGTTGTGTTTTCTGACACTTGGTGAGTTCCCTGGAACACCGGGGACACACATTCATGTATAAAAGACGTACAAAAGTGCATTTTGCATGATAGGTCACCTTTAAGTCATTATTTTTCATTAGTGGGTACCATTTCCCAAATGTTATTGTTTGTAGTTTAAGTCCTACACTTACTTAACCTGCTCTCTCTATGCCCTTTTGGAAGCTGCATCCTTGCCGTATTGATGTCTACAATCTTCAAGGATACTCCTAGCACTACAGCCTTGGGATTCATTCTTTAAGATATCTCCATAACATCATCATAGAATTATAAACTTTCGACATAACCAAAAAATATGCGAGAAGTTTGCAGGATGTTCTCCACACAGGCTCCTTTGGAAGACTACTCAAGTATTTGCATCATCAAGGAAATGGATATTTTCTATATATTATTCATCCAGTTCTGTGATAAAGGCCAAATCTGTTCATATAAATTAAAAGTTCTACTATTGGAAAATTGAATGTGGCGATACTTTTTTATTATTTGGTTATCTCAGGACTGGTATACAGCCACAGAACATAGGCTCTGGTTGGGTTTTGTTTTGGTCCATTCTGGCAATATTTTCCACATCTCATTCTCAAAACTCTGGCTCATTTATTTTTAATTTGTGCTTTCGAGTGGCAATAAACACCACAGTCCTGTGTAAAGTTGGCCTACCTGTGCTAAACTGGTAATATGGGAGAAGCTCATTGGAGGAGAAAATTGGGCCCCCTGTGCCCTCTATCGATTAGAAGAATCAATACTAGACACCACTCTATTGAATGTCTGTATCTATGAGACATGAACGAGTAGCAGTTTGGAAAGACTGCCGCAGCAAACCATCAGTAATGTATACTTAATGTTACAGGTTGAGTTCACAGTTGAATGCACTTCCATTGTGCCTTTGCTCAACAGACCTAAATAATCAAATTACGCCTTACCTCAGTGTAATATTGAGTTGTATTTAATCTCGTATGATTGCACTGTGTGTCATATCTCAACATATCAATTAATTGTACATTCAATGTCATCACAGCCATGAACATAAACGTGGGAGTGCGTACAGCTGCTGCACTGCTGGATCAGTTCTATGAGAAACGACGGCTCCTCATTATCTCGGCGCCGACGGCTGCCAATCACAATTACCGCTTCCAGATGACTAACTTACAGGTGAGACACGACTGGGAACATGAGCTGTATGAGGGGGGGCAGGATCGTAGAGAAGATTTGATGTAAGGTCCTGCTGCAGTGATCCGTGTCTCCACCGCTGCTCACACACAGGACCGCAGTGTGACTGTGTTTCTCCCTCGCTTTGCTGCCCAAGTGGGACAAAGCAGCGAGGCAAACAAATAAGGCAATAGGGTGACAGGGTTTGTTGTCCACAAAATGTCAACACGATGAATAAATCGTACAACAGCTTTGAAAAGGTTTATTCTGGTGATGGATGTTTCAACGGATCGCCAAATGCCGTTAAGTTGGAGCTGTCTTTAAACACCTGACCTTTCAAAGCTTTCGCTTCTCATCTGAGACAACACGTTAAAAGTTTGTGAGCAACCTCAGAGATCAGGTTGTGAGTTGTCTGTGTGTTTCATAGCATCATTTGTTTGCCAAAATGTGTTCATGGAGTGAGGATTTTCTGCCGTTATCTATTTAATTTCATAGTACTGTAATATTGTTTGATTTTGGAGTGTGGTTGGGCCAAACCGGACCTTTTCTCAGACGTCACCTCAAACTTTTGGAACTCGAAATGTTAAATCGTGTTATTAGTTAGATTACCTGTAACTGTTACATGTACTGCTTTAACCTGATTATAAAATCCAGAATGTTTGAATTAGCAAATATTTCTTTAAAAAAAGTTTAACTGCTGTGCTGGACAAAATATGCCTCCAACTTTACTAAGATCTCCATTTAGAGGATTTAAGTTTCCACATCACAGTTATGTAGGCTGCAGAGTAAGCCATGATTGATTTACAAATCATATTCGAATGTCAACATCTTGAACTCAGTTTTAAGGTGAGTTGAGAGAAACTTTCTCCCCCTAGGCAAATAAATGTGTGAGCATCCTTAGTTTTAAACTCTGCATACACATCATTCTGCACAGTGAAAGTGAAAAAGTAAAACTCACTTTTGACTGCAGGTTGTCTTTAATTGATCATGCAAGTAATCGATTGTTACAGCCCTGGTGTTCTCTATGCCCACTTTGGTTCAAATTTGTTTTATATCCTCCATGAAATGAACTGTGCTCAGGTTTTTTGTCTGCATAGAAATCAATAACAGAGGTTCGAAACGCCAAACGTATTGATCTGTTTCTTTTTCCTGTCCTCAGCATGCTCAGTGTGGACTGGACCTGAGGCACGTCACAGTGATTGAGCTGGTTGGGACTTACCCTGCTCAGATTGGCCGAATTCGACACAGACTGCTCACTCCAGCATTGTCCCTGCAGATCAGGTACACACACACACACACACACACACACACACACACACACACACACACACACACACACACACACACACACACACACACACACACACACACACACACACACACACACACACACACACACACACACACACACACACACACACACACAACCACACACAACCACACACAACCACACACACATTCATAACATTCATCTGAGTGCTGGGAGCCAAGGACCAGTCATGAATGTCCTCGTCCTTGTCTCTTAGTATTCAGATGTTTTTTTAAATAGTACAACACTTTGAAAGTACGACACTACAAGTTAAAGTCCAGCATTCATAACCTTAAGTAAAATTGTGTAAATATTTCCAGAAACATATACTTAAAGTAGGTAAAGTTACAAATTCTGCTGTAAAATATACCCTGTCATTTTTTTCCTATTTGTTTTTGGATTAATACTACTGCTGCTGTAATGTAATTTTACTGCTTTAAATGTTTATGGTTGTGCTAATTTGAACTCCCTTATATACTGTTGGCTAGTTAAATCTACAACGAAAAACATACTTATTGATTTGTGGTTGTCACTAGTAAAGTATAACACTTGAGCAAACATACTGAGTTTATTTTACTTTGCTGCTCACTGAAATTATGTGCGTTTCCTAGGTTACAGCTCCAGATTCCTCAAAGGTCTTTCCAAATGGTTCTGGTCGACAAGCAGGGTATGGATAAGCAGCGCTACCCGTTCCCGATCACGTCGGCTGAATTATTCACCACCATCGACACCTTCCCCCTCCGCAAGGATGAGATGGTGCTACAGCAGGAAGCGGGCCAGAACTGTCAATCATAAAACAACTCAACGGACCGTCAGCCATATTTGATCCTTCCCCTCCTCTGTAACAGCAGTCACACACTCCTACCTGAACTCATTCAGGCCTGTTTGCAGAAGGTGTGTGTGTGTGTGTGTGTGATCTGTTCTGAAGCATTATTGAGGTTTACTTAATGGAAGGGGTCATACAGTACATTACAATCATATTGATTCCTGTGTCTTGTCTATCTGTATGTTTTATTATTATTATTTTTTAATATTTTCAAAAGCCATATGTTTTACTATTTTGTACAAAAAAAGTATTTTTACTGTATAAACTGGGAAACTCTTCACCTGTCTAATATTTATGTCTCACATATTTTTTAATAACGATGTACACTCTTTGGAATACTGTGTGTGTTTTATGTACAGGACAGTGATGGTGCTGTTAGTACGCTGTACGTCTACGTCTGAATCTACAAGACACAGATTAAATATGTCTATCAGCGAGGATGTTGTCTTCTGTGTGACAGTGTGTGAGTGCGAGAGACAGGCATAATCGTCTGAGGATTCAAGAGAGAAATGAAAGAAAAAAGTTTAAAGCAAGTAAGTTTTGTCTTAAATAAAACAAATGTCTTCAGAAAACTAAATAAATATTATTTCCACCTTATGTTAGTTCAAACATCTTGAAAGCATTACCAGTCAAGTTTAATTGTTGTTTAACAGATCAACACTTTAGGAAGTAGGGGAGAGCGGGGTAATGTGAGACATTTTTTACATTTGCTCTCCTGTAGGCGAGCTAAAATGATATATCAGTAAAATTTACACATTTCCCATTAATTCAGGATGTTTCCTAGCACTGGAAATGATCAGAATGTCTTCAGGACAAAGGGCAGTGAAAATATGATTGTTTTTTAAAAAGTGGTCTTGTGTCTCACTTTACCCCAGCTAAGGGGTGAACTGAGACAGACTAGAGAAATCAAGGGGGTAAAGTGAACCACTTACCTTTTCCACTTTTAAACTACCAAAACAACACATGTTGTAACAGTTAGAATCCTGACAGATAGATTGACAACCACACATTCCAAAACTAATGTCGGATGCGCAACATAATCATGGGGATTGGTCAATTTAGCACATTTTTTAAACAAAGTAACTCCAAACAAAGTCAAATACAACATAATATATTTCAAAGTGCTTTAATAAACATTCAATTAACCATTTAACCAGTTAGATTAGAACACGATATGATATGAACATCAGCTGCATATTTAAACAAGGCCTACTCTACATTCCAGCCCTGCAGGTTACAGGGAAAGGTGAAGAGTTGCTCTCTCCGTGTTGTTCCTCCAGGCCTATTAGGTTGAGGCAGCTTCTTCACCACATCGCCTTTAGGAACATGTGCCACATCCTTTTCTTTCATAGCAAACGTGGGTCTCTCCCACTCTCTGTTGTTTCCCTGGGTTTTTCTGAGGAATTGGGTTAGTATTTCGTCCCCCTCAACCTTCTCAACCATGCCAACATAACGGATACTTCGGTGTTTTGTGGCAAAGTTGACGAGGACGAAGTCACCCACGGACAGATCTTTGTTTCCGGGGTCACTCCTCTCATCTTCAGAGCTCTCAAAATCATCCTCAAATGGGACAGGGTCATCACTCTCCTCCGAGCTGCTATCTATGATTTTCTTCTTGGGTGCCTTCTTTTTCGGTTTTCCCTTTTCTTTGCTATTTTGCTTTTTCCCTGCCAGTTTCTTTTGTCTCTCTTCATAAGCCTGTTCTATGATTTGCTTCTCTGGAGTATCTGTTAAGATGGCTGTCTTCACACACTTTCGTTTTGTTTGTCCTCTGGGGGGACATTTTGGAAGTGGTATGATTTCCTGAGGAGACACATATCCAGATCGTGAGACAGCTGGCGAGGCACATCCATGTGGACCATGCAAAGTGGATGGAATAGCATCAGCGAGTGGAATAGCATCTGCAGCAGGTGGTTCATCTGCAGGGGGTGGATAATCTGCAGGCCGTGGACCATCCGGATCATCTGAAGTGGATGGACCAGTGGATGCAGGCCGCAGCTCAGGGTTTGGCCGGTCTGACACCATGGATGGTGCAAACGCCTCCTCAGGGAAAATATCTCTGTTATATGGGAAGATCCCAGTGGACTTGAAGCCAGAGGTGATATTGCGTGTGTCACTGCTGACAAGAAGGCCTCGTTCACAAATCCTGCAATCTGATAGATGGAGACTGTTTTGCCAGGGTTAGATCTCATCCACCCATCAAGAGCTCGGCTGTATAGGGTCTTGAACGGGCCATACACCGTCACGTCGAGAGGCTGCAAGCGATGGGATGTGTGGGGTGGGAGGGTGAGCAGAACAATACCATTACTCTTTGCTTTCTCCACTGCCTTGAGTGAGATGTGAGCTCTCAGATTATCCAGGATTAGCAGCATGGGATGGTCAGGAGTGCACTTAGTGTGCTTTATCAAGTGATCGAGGAACTCAGGCCAGGTGTCTTCGTTCATCCATCCTGTTCTGGTGGAGGCACCTTTGGCTCCTGGAGGTGCTCCTATCATGAAGTCGTCCTTAAACCTAACTCTGGGGAAGACAAACATGGGAGGTATGGCATTCCCAGCAGCATTCACTGCACACACCACAGTCACCAGTTCTCCTCTCTCAGCTGATGTGATAGAACCAACTTGCTTTTTCCCTTTCTCTGTCACAACCTGAATCAAGTAGAAAGTTTAGAATCAATGGCATGTGCAATCAGTAGGCTACTATTGGTCTAAAGGTACATTTTATTTTGTTGCAGTCCATTCATTTTTTTCTAGTTCACAGGCTCACAACATTACTAATAGCATTAGTTTCAGCATTCTGCCAATAGCTAGCTGGTCATTATCACAAGCCACTCAGTATCAGTCTGCTGCTCTCTAGTAGCTTACCTGCCGTGGCTTTTGTACTGTAAAGACGCCTGTTTCATCCACATTGTAAATCATGTGTGGAGGAAATGTGTGTCTGTTAAAGAAGAGAGGCAAGGGAAGAACCTTATCAGAATCAAAACCAAATCTTACAGGTAAAGCCTCCATAAAACATTTGCAACTAAAGAATTAATTCTGTCACCTGTCCATCACTACAGCCAGATTTGTAAAGAACTCCCCCACTGTAGTCTTATTGAAGGCTGTAGCCCTTCCCAGGGATGTTGCCTCCGGAGTTCGGACAGAGAGATGGCGACGGGCTAGAAAGCTGCCAAACCACTCTACTCCTAAAGAGTGGACAATTCGTTATTATAAGATAAGCTTTGTGGCAAGATCAGTTGGCCTAAGTTGACCTACAGAATCATGTGATCTCTTGCGCACCCTAGCCTACCTGCACATTGTTTCTCCATCCAATTGGCAGGGACAGGGATATGGTTTTTGTCTGCATATTCAAATGCCAGTTCACGGCACTTAACTGGAGCAAGGCCATGGAACTGGTCAGCCAGTTGTTTTAAATGTTGGGCAAGCTCCTCCTCCATCTCATCTGTCAGTATTCTTTTTGCCTCAGCTACTGCACCCCAGGCTACTGATTTAACTCTCCCTTTCTCTATTTTCTTAATGAATCTTTGGAGGGTTGTCTTGTCGATATTTCGTTCCTTTCCTGCTTGTCTTAAGGACTTCTTTCCTTGCATGACCTCTGCAGCTGCACTCTCCATCTCTGTGAGGGGTGTTTGGCCCCAAGATGTCGTCCTGATGTATCGTCTTGGCATGATGACTTTTCTACAATGTTTATGACATTAAAATTAAAACATATGTATTGTAATATTAGACTAAAATATATATAAGACTAAACTTAACTTGTGCTTCATGTCGGGGTAAAGTGAGACACTGTCTCACTTTACCCCACAGCATCTGTCTCACTTTACCCCACAGCCACCATTTTAGAAAAAACAACATCTCTAGGCAATTCAGGCTAATCTTTAACTAGCATCAATCACATGGTTTTATATGTTGGAAGTTCATCAACATGTATGATATAAGTTTTTCAACCTGAATCAATTTGCTTTGATACTACAGTTGATTACGTTCGCAGTAAGAAAATTTACTTTTACATGCAACAAACACATTTTTGTGAAAAAAAATACTTACCACAGAACCAGCACCAACTTCTCCTTCATGACAAGTGGGGGGTGGGAAGGGGTTGAAAACATTATGGTCACATGACCGCAAATTTGTTTCTTTGCCTAGTTACAGCGGGTGTCTCACATTACCCGGTGTCCCACATTACCCCGCTCTCCCCTACTCTAGTTTGCTGTGTTGCCAAGAGTTCAGATGAATTTATTCATCCGTTCATTCAGATCAATAAAGCTGTAAGGCTCAAATATAAATTAAGCCCGTAGTTAGCTTAGCATAAAGGCTAGCCTGGCAATGTTCATAGGTCACTAAAATCAGCCGCGCGAGGCTGATTTTCGTTTGAGGCGTTGGCCATTTTTTTCTTGGCTACAATAAAAAGTGATTCAGCATATTCCCTATAGGCCTAAGTATAATTTTCACATTTTTAATTTAAACTAATCAAACATAAAAATAGTTTTATATTTAGTATATTCTCAAACAAAAAAGGCAAACAGTACATCTATGGAAAGATGCGTTTATTTCAAAAATATTGAACATATTTGGGACAAAATAGGTATGAATACAGTGAGTTTGTTGCTTGGAAACCGGATACAACAGAGAT
The DNA here is from genome assembly GCF_949606895.1 of Notothenia rossii. Lineage (NCBI taxonomy): Eukaryota > Metazoa > Chordata > Actinopteri > Perciformes > Nototheniidae > Notothenia > Notothenia rossii. The sequence goes on from NC_136904.1 coordinate 79,653,003, forward strand.
ATTAGCCTACATGCTGTACATTGAGTTTTTTCAGTAGTCAGGTATTGCACAAGCCTCATCTATAGTATGTTGTACAGTGAACACCATATTATTACTTTAATTGTGCAGTGTCCTACTGTTGTGCTCCAGGAGTTCAGAGCAAATGGTTGGCCAAGGACAAGCGCGACAAAATTGGCATTCCACATGAGAGATGGTTGCACAAAGTTTCACTTGAGAATCGTTTTTGTGTATTTGGTGATTCATCACAGGAGGGTGGAAGGCAGAGCCCCGAGCAACAGGACAAGGTGACTGACTCATTATGAGGTTCCCCCTGAGAAGAAGACAGCCGCCTCAGCGCTGACTCACTCTGCAACAGGCAGCCTCTGTCTCAGGGATACTGCTCTTAAAATCACATTTTCTCTAAAATGATGCGATTATCAGTGCTTTACATTCTCTTATTTTGTTCTTCTACCTGTTTTATCTAAGACCATGCAGTTTCCATTATCACACTGATGCAGTGTTACAAATGTACATCAATATTAATCTAAATTGTGGAATTTGTCTAGATATTTCCTCTTCTGACAACCAGAGGTGTAAAGTAACTAACTACAGGTACTCAACATTGTTGTTGGCAACATTTTTGCTTTGAATTCAGTCATCAATCAACAAGACTAGGAGTCTACAGGCATGCCAGCAGCTCAGTAAAGCTTTCCATAAAGGAAGCTTTGAGCTAATGCTAACATCAGGATGCTAACATTCTAACAGAAACTATGCTACCATGCTGATGTTTCGTAGTCGTAATGTTCACCGTCAGGTTCACCAAAGTCTTTAATGTACACAGACTGGAAAACATGAATGTCTGTACAAAACGTTGTGCCAATTCTATTTTAGTAGATGTTGAGATATTTCCCTTGATAAATATAAAATATGGATGAAAGTGTTGGACCAATCAAATGTCAGACCGTGCCACAGCGCTGCTATCCATAGAGTATCTAGCGTGGCTACAAATGTTTGATCACAGGAGGGTGGAAGGCAGAGCCCCAGAGACGTCGCATAGCTCAGTTGTTTCATTTCGTTGTAAATTGAGACGACTTGTATTTTAGACTGTTGGTCATACAACGCAAGCTTTTGAAGTTTGAAGTCGCCCACAGCTACAGCAACTTTAAAAACTATTTTCAACAAATATTTTTTATAAATGATTGTTCAAGTAACACAGTCACTTTCATTCCTAGTTTATTTTAAAATTAGTATATATATCTTTACCTCAAGTATAATAATACTAGAGGGATACTCCGTGTTGCTTAATTTTCATAAAACGATTGAGAGAGAAAGCTTATAAATAAAAGATGGATGGAAAACTACTTCAATGTAGGAGAGATGTATAAGTTATCTTACTTGCTACTTTTGTACTTTCCTCAGTAGTAATAATAATAATACAGTGGAACATGAAATAGTCACTTTTCACCTCTGTACACAACTGTTTATAAGCAGATTCATAATGTGCTTCAGACCAGGATGACTCTGTGGCGTAAAAAAAGGAATGTCTAAGTCTCTACATTATTGATCTGTGCCTCACAAAATGGTTCCCGTCAGCTGTAACTGCATGCAGAAATGACTCAGGTTCATGAATCACAGAGGACGGACACATCCGGAATCACACATGTGCTCATTTGGCTAGGTACAGTAAGTTACATACAACACATGTTTTTTTTTCTTCATATACAGCAGTGCTTGGTCAATACTAGATGCTTTTGAGGGCAGGGGGCTTCATGTGGATGAGTGTGTAAGGCATGACTGGCTGAACAGGGCATCTCGGGAGGAAGGAAGTAGGAAGAGGGAGGATCTCTGTTGCTCTCAGTCCTGGGCTTTTACTCTGGACCGTTCCACTTCTCCAGATCTCTCCTCCCACCTTCACATCACCTCTTCCTCCCTCATTCATTCTCTTTTCTCCTCGTCTGTGCTTAGATCCGGCTCATGTGTTGCAACTTCGCATGCTGGATCGAAGCATCAGAGTACACTCATGAGGGACTTCTGGCTTTTCAATCATGCGTTGCCACAGCCGCTGTTCCTCCCCGTATGAGTCCATCCAGTCAACATCGTTCCCGTAGCTTTTACCTTGAGCAGAAAAGGGACAAGGACATAAACATAAACATTGGAACTAATAAAGAGCCCGGAGGACATTGACAATCTCTCAACACTGGTTTTGTATAATAGATGAAGTTAACTTTATAACAAATGAAAGAAGCTTCTGCCCTGCAACCATAAGGGACTTACAAGACATAAATAAAGAATAGATGTTGTTTTTTGAATAAACTTTTCCAGGTTTTGATCATCCGTACGTCAGAATATTAAACAGGGTTCCTGTTTTACAGCCATTTAATACAAAATAGACACTCAATATGATCAATATGTGTGTACAATTCAAAACGAAAATGGGCCTCACTTTCCACTTCAACCAAATCACAACCCTACAATCTGTTTTTTTTCCCACTGATATATTGAATATCTGCCAACTTCAAAAGCCAGAGCAAGAATACCAGCTTCAGCCATTGGCAAAATGTGGAACGTTTCAGGGGTGTTAACCACCTTATTTGAAATCTTGTGCAATATAGTGACCTTAAAATGTCTCCAACAAGTACTTTTCTTTTCCAGAACTTTTTACACACCTGTACCAGCTCCGAGCCTGAGCCCTCCCAGGAAGACGTTGCTGGCCAGCGCCTCTTTGTCCCACACGGTGAGCTCCAGGCAGACGTTGTTGAGGTCTCCGGGTTGCAGGCCGCAGTAGGTGAAGGTGTGGTTCCACTGCGGGTTCACAGAGCGCCGCTCCACCACCGTCTTGTGCTTGGTTGACTTCTTGCTGTCCGGGAGGAGGTATCTGGAGAGAGAAAGATGTCAGTTCTCAAATCACATCTTAAGTAAAACAGAGGCTAGCATAGCAACCCTGATGTTCCCTCTACAAGAGTCAGAAGGTGTAAGGTATTGTTTCTTGTTATCATGGATGGTTTCCTGAACAAGGCTACTGGGTACAGGCCCAGAAACGGCTGGGCTGCTTACAATAGAACAGCAATCAAATGACTACAAAGAGACAAAAGAGAAAAACTATAACAAAGTGAAGGTAAATCGTACTAAGAACCACAAAATGGCTACTAGTAGATTACATTACATTACATGTTATTTAACAGACACTTTTACCCAAAGCAACTAGATACAGCTGAGCAACACAACCACACTGTAACACATAACAACCACAAAGAAAACCAGAATAGCCACAGAGATTGGCAAATCAAAACAAAAGAGAAGCTGTGAAGCCACAAACAAACTGCAGCAGAAACTAAAACATAAAGAGAAGCAAAATGACCACTAAGACACAATAAAAAACAAATGAACCCCGCTTCTTTCAAACCGTTTCCCAGCCTGGCCCCCATTCAAAAGTTTCCAACCCGCCCCTGAATGCAGCGTCTCACCCTTTCACAAAAGGATCTGAAGTTCCTCCAGACTTGACTGCAGTCAGGTTTTTGGCTCCTTTGACCAGCAGCTCGACCATGCCCCCTTTAGGCAAAGTGAAGCTGCTCGCCTTCTTGCTTTTCAGGAAGCCTTTTTTTACTGAGGGAGGAGGGAAGAAAGAGAATACTTCAATTTCAAAGGCTTTGGTTTGTTTACATAAAGAAAATATTTGCTCCACAAACATGCACCTTCTTGGTACAGATGCTAAGCACATACACCTTATAATCACATGTTCTTGTGATTATAAGCATGTATGTTTTGTCCTTTAAAAAAGAACAACCTACTGTATATTTAACCACAGCTAAATTAATTAAATACACAGACAGCATCAGTGCAATTCGGGACTTTTTCTTTCATCGCTGCCGCATCCCAGCAGCAATTAAAAATGTAACTGAGTTTTTCACTCTGTTAACAAGCAACCTTTCAGTGGCAAGTCACTCATTATTACAAACTCCCGCTGTGCAGGCAATTCTTGGTCAAACTAAAGCCAGATAAACTTCACTTTCATTTCTAGTAGAGGTCAGAAAGTTTCCCAACAAAGTTTTCTAAAAAACAAGATTAAAAGATCTGGCCATCTTTTGAGGTACTTATTCAATAAATGTTTCACACAATAGGAGATACAGTTACAGCATGATAAATAAGGTGATATATAATGGTCATCACAGTGATGAATGTACCTTGTACTTGGTCCAGGGGCAGCGTGAGGTTCTTCTCTGCAGGAATGTACTTCAACACGACGGTCAGCTCTCCTTTATACTGCATGGTGCAGTCTATATTGCTCTCCACCTACACAATCATCACTCACAATTACAAAGAAGAAGGAGGAGAAGACAACAACGAGATGCTTGGCAATGTGCTGGTTGCGGTTTCTACCTTAGGCTGCAGAGTGTACCAATCCTCCATCTGGGAATCAAACTCCCAGGAGTCAAAGGTCAGCTCCACCTCTCCCAGGAAGCTGTTGTGTCCGAAGCGGTCGTGGTGCCACACGGAGAGCTGCAGGCTCCGAGTCTCCAGCTGCGAGTGGCTGATCACGTACTGCGCAGGAACAACAGGGGCTTCATTATTTAAAATGTTTGAATTCAGCAACTTGAAATCACAGAATACTGTTGTAAGTATCTACTGTACCCTCAGATTCTCATTGAAGACAGGGTTTATGGTGTTGGCCTTGATGCTCGTCTTCCTCTTGCTCTGTCGTGATGTGTCTGGCAGCAGGTACGTCTTCACATATCTGACAGGAGAGAAACACAGTGGCTCAGTCTGCTCCTCAGATGGAGACGGACACCATTAATCCTTGCTTATACGAACAACGTAAATGATCAGTGGCCCTGTTTTCTTTCAGTAAATATTGAACGGGCAAATATTTAAGACATTTTTGACAGCAAAATTAAATGGAAATAATAAATCGATATAAATACTAGCTATACAAATACTGTTAAACACTATATATAAAACACTGTCGATAACACTTGAACTAATACTTGGACTTAACTGGTGTATATAACAGTAAGAATATAAAACCAAGATTCAAGAAAACATAAATAATAAACACAAAAAAAAGATACATCTTTTATACTAAAAAGAGCATTTGAACTGTAATGCTTAGATTTTTAAGCCAGCATTAGGAAAAAAACAGTAAATGTACCTTGGAGTGAAATTGTTTTTTAACCTACTAGTCGTGAGTGTTATTTGTTTTTCTTACGAGTCCGTGCGCTGCCTCCTCTCGTCTCCGGTTGCCAGGTTGTGGCACTCCTTCACCAGGACGTTGAGGGCACCAGTTTTGTAGCTGTAGCTGATGTTCAGCAGGATCTCTCCACTCACCCGGGCGTTGCCATAGTCACCAGTCTCACTGTACATGCTCATCATGCTGTTTATACTACTCTGTTGGGCGAAGACCGGAGAGAAGAGAGGGTGAGATGTTAGAGGTGGAGAGGTCAAGGAGAGTTGAACAGGTGTGGAAAGCAAAAAATGACAAATAAAGAAAACATCTGAAGTACCGATGAACACTGATGAATTACGCTAGAAATAAAGCAACCTTAATGAATTTGAATCTGTGGCAATACATGTCACGTCAAAGTGATTGTTAAGATTTTAAAGGGGGTTGTATGAGGTACGTTTGTAGTGACCTCAAGCAAATGAACGTAGGCAAGCCCCCACTATGGAGAAACTAAGCAATATGTATATTGATATATTTAATATATAATTTCACAGCTTTTCCTTGGCGTCAGACATTTCTGACAGGGAACCTAATATATAACCTTTTACATCCATTTATGGTCTTGCAAAAGAGCCACCAGACTCCATTGACGAAAAAGTAATTTGACCTTGATGCACACAGAGGTAGCTAGTCTAAAGCTGCCTCGAAATATATTTTGTGTTTTTTGGGGTCTTAAAAAGACAGAAAAAATAAAACAAAGTTACCGATCAGCACAAAGGTAGACTATCAACTATTACAGTTCTGTCAGGTTAAACCACTGTTTTAGTCAATGGAATGTGGTGGCTTTATGTACATCTGAAAATAAACTAAAAATGGCCCACAATTAAACTGGTTTATTAAGATTAGCATTTATTTTAGGGGGACAAATGTATTTTTTTCGGATACCCCCTTCCACAGCAGTACATCCTGTTCCTGAAGTCATGTCTGTTTCCCTTGAGTGGTGGTGAATAGTGCACTGACTATGGAGAGGAATCTTATACAACCCATCTTCAAAACATCCAAACTATTCTTTTAGAGTAAGGCTTATGCCCTTTAAAATGTCATCTGTGCCCACAGGCGGTCCAATACTGCAGACCCCAGAGTTCACACGATTCAAAGGCCTCTTGCACTCATAGGGAAAATGATATTACTCTTGGATAAGAGAATGTGAGCACTGCTCTTAGGGAAGCTTGCCTGGATGAAAAAAAGGTTTTCAACATCTGATGAAAAAAATAAGTTAATAATTTGTGCTTGGGTCTAAAAAATAATCATAGCAGGATGGATGGTGAAATATTCATTTTGGGAATGAGTTTTTAAAGGTGACTGCATATGAAAGGATTTGTGATAAAGCAGAAAACTTGACTACATTATTTCTTTCATGAATTAACAAGAGCAAGTGTGAGGTGGAAGAATATTAGGGACACTGATTTCCATTTGGGATTTATGCTTCTGCAGTTTCACTCAGTATATTGTGATTCTTCCTTTTCTTTTTCTCTAAAAAACTCTGATCTGATAACTATGTTGATGTTTTGGTTTTGATTTCAAACTGAAAGCAAGTAATACTGCAACTTATAACTATTTCTTATTGATAAACCTGTCAATTATTTTCCTAATTTTAAAATTGTTTTGGCTTTTTAAATATGAAATGACCTCATTTTTCGAAATCCAGAACCTATTCAATATTATGTCATGCAAATGTGGTACATAATCAGAACTTATGTAGTGGAGCTAAGAAATGTAGGATTGAACAATAATTTTGACAACTCATCGCTTCAGCTCAAGAGAAAAATATGCAGTCAAATAATAAACAGATTACATAAAAGGAAGGAAGTGTAAAACATGAAGAAAAAACTGTAAATGAACATATATTCAAAAGACAAACAGGTAAAAGAAAGTGAAAACAGTTTGTAAGAACAGTGAAAACTGACGATTGGTATGATATAACCAGTAACATCCAGAAAGTTATCTTTACATTTTCTCTTGAACAGTGAGTGTGTCTGCCTGAGGCAACACCTCCTGAGTTCATATAGACTACCAAATTAAAGTGCTTGGAGAGCATATTCCTCATACTGTGTACCTGCAGAACCTATTTCACCAACAAAAGACTCTAAATTAGTAAAAGCACAGCAGGTCGTTTTGTCCGACACACGAGTGTTGTAGCTCTGGACAGGATTGAACTGGTATGATCCACTCTTAATAATATTTCTGTATGAAAAGTGTTGAGGAAAGAAAGAAAGCGAGAATTGAGCCACGCTGTGCATCTTCTGCTGGAAAATCTACGGCACTTAAATCCTGCTGGGAGCCAGTGTGATTAATGACTACAAAAATAATGAGGAGCTTAGACTTAATGGAAGAAGATGTACTGTAGCTAACATCACATTAAAGCAAAGCCAAACTTAACATAGTGGTATATTCAGGGAACCTCAGCATACATTCATGAATTCTGTAGGTGTTTATTTGCTTTTCTGCTGCATGTTGACCAGGGCTGGGCGACTGTTCAGTATACTCATTTATAGTCTTTCAATGGAACCGTATTGTGTTGAAATCCTATATCAAGATGTTATGATACACAATAAAGCTGTTGTGGTATAGAAAAACCAAAAGGGGTTTGTTGCATAATAATAACTTAGAATGTGAAACAAACTCAAAGGTTGGTTAAAATAAATTATAGTTCTTGTGTGTGCTTTATTCGTTCAGCTTTATTGTTCGACTCCTGCACCCCACACACAGGAATCTATGGGAATACTTCAGTGTTGTTAAGTCAAACTAATGTCCCAATCGGAATACTCTTCATTTGTGTGCATGTAAACTATGTAAACATGGCCAGCATTTTGTACTTAGTTCTTAATCTGATGAGAAAATATTTTCCTGAAACATTATTTATTGAATTACAAAAAAACATGCAATAGTTTCTGTAGCCATAATATATGTTGTTATGAAGATTAAAAAATGATCTATATCTTGATAGAAGAGTTTGGTTACATCGCCTAGCCCTGATTCTCATTGTTATAATGTGGTGAATATAAATACATGCAGAAACATGGAATCTTACGGTCTCAGCGTCCGAGTCGGGGACATTGAGGTGCCCCCACCTCCTCTCTGAGCCCGGGGTGGAACACTAGCAGCGATTCATTTATGAGATAACAGGGGGCAGGAAGGAAGGAGAGAGAGGAGAAGGAGAGAGAGATCTGAGCTCTTTGATGTGTTAGTGATAAAGACAGACCCCGAGCACAGACCCCCCCGGCCCCCAGGAGGAGCTGCTCAAACCCCGTCTGCAGCAGCACAGCCAGAAACCACATTACACACGGTTACCATAGTGATTATCAGATGGAAACACAGAGATTACAACTCATCTGGAACCAGCAAACTGAACACACACACACACACACAAACAAACGAGTGAAAGTATTCCATATAGTTTACTATGTCTATGAAATCATGATATATATTGTATATAAAGATTTTTATATATTATTTTATATATTTAAGAGTGATAATAGAGACTGAAATATTACCAGCAGGTTTTTATTTGTGTTTTTGAGTCGTGACAACTGCTGGATGGATTTAATTTGTCATCTTGTTTTATGACCAAAACAACATACTAAACTACGGAAGCCCTGAGAGGAACGAGAAAACAAATAATAATTAAAAAAAAATTCTACCAGAATGAAAATAAAGGTCTAACCAATGATGGAAATTGCACTGTTACATAAATGGCACCAACTTCAGTTGTGCTTTTATCATCTATCCATAGCCCTGCGTGAGGTGAATCATGCAACAGTGGGCCGAGTACATTAGAGCGCCATTCAACTTCAGGCTATCTGCACCTCCCTCCACTTCCATTCATACTGAAAACAGAAGATCGGTGACGGCTGTTAGTCACTTATGAGATGACATGGTAAATGTCAGACAGGCAGGACGTCTGTTTCGCCTGTTTATCGAGGATCTTTACATAAACACACACACACACACACACCGAACAAAGACCATGGTATGAGACAGGAAATAAGCCAATTATTCAGGCCATTTGAATAACTCGAATTTCTGCCAGACTAAGTACCCAAGTGTGAACATGGTAAGCAAAGACAACCAATTTAAGATGCGTGTGATAAAAAAAAAACATCACTGACACCCAGAGACACAAATCTAAACGCTCGGGCACAAGTTAAGTTGGGTAGGTGATATAATATGTAGGTTTTTCCCGCTTAAAATACTACATACAACTAGGATATACAAATACATAGTAGCCCTGAAGGCAGCAGTTGTCCCAAAGTGTGCAGCAGCAGAGGAAGGTGTTCGTGTCACACGCTGCCCCAAAACACACACTATGTTTACTGAGTCAACAACAGAGCAGACACCTGATACACACACCAGCTGATGAAGAGTCTATGTGTAGATGTACATGTTATTACTGTGTGTGAATATACAGGACTTCCAAGAATTTGTTTTTTTTCTTTGGGGGGGAATTTTTGCCTTTAAATGACAAAGGACAGTGTACAAATAGAGAAGAAAGAGAGAGGGTACGACATATAAGTCCTTAATTGAACCTGAAACATTGCTGTTATATGGCATACAGTGTATAAAATCGGCTTCTATGACACTCTTACATTTGTACTAGTTTGAACACAGGTTTTACCGATGAGAGTGCGTTGCTGATGCGCCGGCTGGGAGCCTTGCTGTGAGCCGACATCAGGGCATCGATGTCTTCCTCTGCGTCCTCATCAGAAAACTCCTGCGGATGACAGCATTCAGATGTAATCAAAAGGGGAGGTTGGTACAGGGAAGCTGGCCAAAGCATCTTTGTACGTTACACAGCAGCTCTGTGTGGGAGGATACAGCCAGCTCCCATAAATTCAACCAGACAAGGCGGGACAGAGTGTGGCAATTTGTGTAGTCGCGTGAAATCACAATGTCATTGGGTTTATAGTAAACCTGTGATCGTGAATGGATGAGTGAATATAAAAATGTGTGCGAGTGCCAGCCCGTTGGAATTAGCACAAAGACAAAGCAGCTCTATACCAACCATCAGATCCTCCACCTGTTATCAGCCTACAGACGTTTAGATGTTTGTCATGCTCTTTGAAGTGAAATTAACATTCAACTCCACATGTGATGCTTTACTTTGAGGTCACAGATCCTTAGCTCGATACGGACACATGGTTTAGTAGATGTATGTATTCTAACAGAATGTGTGCTTCTGCTGGATTTGTGGTCCTGTGGTGAATGTGCTAATATGTGATCAGTGTGCAGATATTCAGCTGAAGGACAAAGAAGGGATGATGGCGCTCACAGATTCGTTTAGGCCGGGGACGGAGCGGCTCCTGAGACTGAAGGCGTCCTCGCTGGGTTCAGACCCCGCTGCTGACAGGTCCATCTCTGAGCGGCTGTGATCTGGTGCAGAGAGGAGAGAGGGAGACGGGGCGAAGCAGAGGAGGAGAGAAGAAAAATAAATGTTTCAAAGATGCGGTTTGAAGGGAGCGAGGGGCTGGAAGGCAAACACAGACAAAATGCAAGCAGACAGTAAAAGAGAGCAGAGAAACTAACGATTATAACTAGTTATCTGGACCTTGATAACACTCCATATAATGTGCAAGAAATGCAGCTTGTAACATATAGTCAAAATGCCCAGTTAGAGCATTGGTGTTAAAATGCCTGATCTGAATAATATTTCTCATAAATAAGCAATGTCTGAGGCTAGAGATTAAAGTGTCCTTATGATCCTCTGTATGGAGAATGTAAGCCCTACCTTAGAGACACAGATTAATACTTGTAAAGGCCCGTCTGAATTATTACTTTATGTCTCATGACACCCTCCGAAACCAACCGATGAACTGTTTTCCATTTAACCACAGGGGGCTGATGATGGTGATTTAAGGGCTGGTACAATCAGAGCTTATAGTTTGTCGAATAAGCCTTCAAAGCAAACAAACATCCAAGACAAATCGTATGTTTGAATAAAGTGATTCATTAAATGAGTGTGACTTGTGGTAGCATATTTCTATGTTAATTATAATGAACTATTTTTTGTATTTATAATAGGGATAATAAGGTCTGACACATCTGTAGCCGTGAGTGGACCTTTAACCACAGTAATCGTAGGCACTTCAGAAAAACTCGACACACTCCTGAGCCGTTACTAGTAGAGATAAAGGCTCTGGCACTGAGAGACAAATTGGAAGAGATTATACTTTAGAGTTCAACAGAAGAGCAGCAGATAGACAGAGGGGAGTAATGTAATAGTGGTATTTGTGAAGATGTGACATTTGCTCCGGACAGAAGTAGAATTTTGTCCTTTACAAGATTTCACAAGTTAGCGAGCAGAGAGCTGGGAAAGAGCCGAAACAGTGATTTTAAAAAAACAATGGTTGAGCGCTATGAAGCTGTGTGGCAACAGCAGGAGCTCGAGGTGAGACAAAAACACAAAGCGAGTGTGTGCTGTAGTGAGGTACCTGATGAAACTGAGGCTCGGGACACAGAAATGGTCGGGGTCCCTGAATCCTTCCTCTTATGGCCGGTAGCTTTTGTCTCAGGCACACTGTCACTGGAGTATAAACTGGCAACGCTCTCTGCTCCATCAGGCTGTGTGCACACACAAATCAAACACACCCAAACTGTTAAAACAACAATTGAATCAACCTGGTTGTCCCTGCTGTGTTGCTGTTTGTGTGCTTGTGTATGATTTGCTGACCCTGACCCTCCGGCTGTCGCTGGGAGTGGAGGATCTGTCCGGAGTCTGTGAGCGCAGGTTGTTGGGTACGGTGGGAACCCCCGAGGACTCCAAGGCCACCACACTGCCCCTGAGAACCAGAGAGAAACCCGTCATCAACAAATTTAACACCACAGACATTTAAAGTGGAAACTTTTAGCTTTTAGTCATCAAGGATTGCAGTTTTACCTGCCTGATGCTCTTTGGCTGCCTAAATAAAAGGCACTCAGAAAGCAAGAGATTTTTTAATGTGCTTTTATGAACTGTCAAGGATATCTCTGTATTTGTATTTGATGTTTGTTTCTTCTTTAGTCATTGAACTGCTTTGCCTTGAGGCCTGTAAGTGTGTAATTTTCAAAGAGATATCACCCAGTTTTGAGATAAGTAAATACTCAAATTTGAAGTCTCTGTTGACTTGACACTGACTTGAGGCTGTGTCAATGCTGAGAGATTGATTTTTTGTATAAAATCATGTTTAAAGCTTCAAAATTAGTCAAAGTGAAATGCTCTGACACAGCAATGATATCATTGGCATTACTTTTGTGTCTTCGGTTTTGTTTTAATTTATTTCTCAGTAGATCTTTGTGTGACTGTGCTTTGATAATAAATAAATAAATAAATATACACTTTTAAATGATTATATGTCTGTTTGTGACTCGTGGGGATGGACACCTGTTTGAGCGTGGACTCGGAGCAGAGCAAACACTTCGCACGCTTTGAGCGTCTCCATCCGAAACCGTTTTGACACTGGCGCTGTCAACTCCGTTCTCCGGCTTCATGGCCTTTCGGTTTGCTTTTTTCTCCATCTTCATCCTTCTACACACACACACACACACACACACACACACACACACACACACACACACACACACACACACACACACACACACACACACACACACACACACACACACACACACACACACACACACACACACACACACACACACACACACACACACACACACACACACACACACACACACACACACACACACACACACACACACACACACACACACACACACACACACACACACACACACACACACACACAAATAGTCTTTTATTTTCCCTATATTTATCTTAACTCTACAAACAGCAAAAGGAAATCTAGTTAAAGAGGAACGTACAATCAAATTAACTCAATTGTTTTAAATTATTGTCACGAAGGTTGTATTGTTTCCCGTTTTTTTCTATTTCTTGAAGTTAGCCGGATGACTAAAATGTTATTCTACATTGTAGTCAACTCCGACAATGGCTGCAGAGACAAGGTTGGTTTATCAGTTGGTCCTGACTAACGAATCCCAATATCTATGGGATGGACTGCCACAACTTCTGTTACAGGCATATACAGCTTTATATTTTTATATTTTTATATGATCAATTATGACCAAATACCTGCAATATTATCCATCACTACTTTTTTCTGAATTTGGATGCACATTCTCATTCTAATGCAGATTTCAATCACTAAACTTTGTGTTGTAAAAATCATTTTTTTTGTGAATATTGCTTCTCAGTCTGAATCACTGTGATGCCTTCTGGAACCATCAGTGTGCAGCCGAGAAGAGGAGCAATGCTAGCCTACACAATTCAATTACCGGTACTGCTATTCTGCTCGGCCAGATGTATTTCCAAATGCATTCAGGGTCTCTGTTAAATCAAATAAACATCCAACTGATCTTTCTAATGCCTTTGTACTGAAGTGAGTCCTCAACACACTGCTGATTTCTATCACATATAGTTTGAGTATATTTTACACTGCCTGCTCTCTGCTTACATCTTACTGCATATTTTGTATATTTTATGAGAATAAACATTTTAATTCAGAATATATGTTTGCATGAACATAAATTGAGCTGTTTTGTTCTGTATTTCCACTGCTTACCCTTTCCTCCTGGCCCCATCCACAATGTTCAGTACAGCATTTCTTTTGGATTTGGGGGTGTCGGATTTCTCTGGCTCAGAAGTGGCTGACAGGTTTTCTGTCGACTTTATGTCTGTGACTGGTGATCAAAAACATCAAAAACATGAATGAAAATGTCCTGCACTACTTCAAATATCATCATTGTTTGGGTAACAGAGCATTAGAGGTGTTACTCACTGGTCGGGCTACTCAGGATGGTCTGTTTGATCACGTCACCGCTCGGCACTCCCTGCTCGAAGCGCTTTGACCGCTCCTCCAGGAACCATTCACCCGTCACCACCTTCAGCTCCCTGCAAACACAACGCCCGCCTCACTCAATATACTTAATGAGAAACACACCAAAGCTTTGGGATATCATAAATCAGTCAATTACTTACAAAAAAAGGCTACAATGAGTTTTTTTATAAGCATGTAGAATACAATTGAATACCCGTTTCACTGTTATAACAAACGATATGAAAGAAAACCAGTAGGTATAATATAGCATTTATCTCTTATGCAGTATAGAGGTCTTAACCTCACAATATTATCAGAACTCACCAGCTGTGTTCTACATTAATTCCTAATCATATCATTAATCTTGACTTTCTCCTGGATAACAACAGGAAATGGATTAACCAATATTTAAAAGAATGTGTTTTTTGAACACAAATTATTTAGAATCAAATAAGTTTACGAAAAACCTTTGTAACCAACTTAACTTCCTAGTGTGAGATACAAAAACACTTATAGAAATCTTTGTAAATAACGTCTTTGTCAGACTTTTTAGGACCTGCAGGTCTGAATGAAGAATGACTTTCCCTCCATCTGTCTGCTTAAGTTTCAAATGGTGATTTTCTGCATATGTTCTTTAGCCCTAGGTTTCTTGTGTAGGTGTATAGAGCTAAAACATTTGCATGCTATGAGCAGGAGAGCCAACGTTTAAAAAAGTTGTACTTCTTGCACTCAAACACATCTTATAGACAGTGTATTTTTTGTATACTGGCTGCAAAGAATAAATTGCTATCTCTGCTACTTCCAGGATTGATGGTATTTTAACAGACACCACAAACACTTAATATGTTTAGTTTGGTGGATTATTCTTTAAAGCCATGTAGAAGATGGCAGCCCTGAAACACCCAGGGCCCTCACAGACAAATGGAGACAGATGTGTTTCGTTAACTATCTGATGCTAGCCTTCTGGAGTACATTCCTCTACTAAACACTAAGCTGTTCTGGTCCTTGGCGGGCATGGCACTTACGAAATCTTAGCACAAATGCTACACCTCCACTGGCGTGCTTTCGGAATTGAAACCCGGCAGTCATTGCAGACGCGCAGCTGACACTCCTCGCAGAGATCCCCACGGTCAAAGATAAGTCCCAAAGTCTTGAGACAGCGAGCGCACTCTCGCTCCCCGAGCTCCTGTTGCCGACGGGACCCTTTTCGTTTGATTTCCAGCAACTCATTTTTCAGCTTTCTGAGGGAAAGAAAGGAAGAAGGGGCATTAAGGAAACTGAGTGAGATGAACAGTTTAAAAGGTGATGCTGAAGTACTTACCTTATCCTCTTCTCCTCACGCTTCCTCAGTTTCTCATCTTTCTGCAGCACCTTCAGGATCATGTCTCTCTCATGTTCCAGCAGATAGGAGAGGTTCAGATCCTCCCCGACCTGCTCCATTGGTCCTTCAGTCTACACGCTGCCGGTGAAATCAGCCGAGCAAAGATGTTGCATGGAGGAGGTTTAGAGAGAACTACATTATGCTGGAAAACACTTTCAGTAATTTTCGGCTTGAGATTGGATCACTGGCATGGTCTGAACTTTGTCCCTCCAGTGTTTCAGTGTGATCTCCTCTGGTCTTCTGTTTCTTCGGGCTGACAAGAGGGGACCCCTCTCAGGAAGCCTATATGACGTCAAACAGACACAAGAAAAAAGCTAGTAAAACTTGGCTGGTTAAATTGCTTTTTTATGCCAGCGTTAAAAATACAATTATTATAATACAAAAATGATTGACAGGATTTCACGAGGAAGCAAATAATTAGTGGACATTTAAAAGCTCCACAGCAGCTTAACAAGCACACAATTAGACTCCAAGCCTGACATTCAGAGCACAACACCCACATGTCTCAGCTTCTCGTTGCAGAGATCTATCTTTTCCTCATTTAATGACTAGACTAATTATCTGCACACCTGCGTGCCAAAGCACACATCCACATAATATTAATTGGGATTTGGAGACTTTTGCTCCAAAGAGTCTGACATTTTAGCTATACGAGTGGCGAGGCTGTAGGGATGGAAATGTCAGTATGTCTATCCTCAACTCTGGTCTAGACTAAATATATTAACAACTATCGGTTAGAGGGAGCAGCAGTAGAAGCATAAAACAACCCAACGTGACCATGATGAGGGCGGACATAGACGGA
Source organism: Notothenia rossii (assembly GCF_949606895.1). Taxonomy (NCBI): domain Eukaryota; kingdom Metazoa; phylum Chordata; class Actinopteri; order Perciformes; family Nototheniidae; genus Notothenia; species Notothenia rossii. The sequence goes on from NC_136904.1 coordinate 79,669,214, forward strand.
AATATTTCCTGAGAGGCTGATGGGGGAATAAAGTTGAAGGATCTAAAAGATTATAAACTTTTGAGAAAAAACATTCAGGACTGGAGCCCAGGAGACACCCGCCACGGTAGGAACGTGTGAAGAATATTTAAAATGTCTAGCTAAACATTTAGCATTTAGCTCAAGGGGCTCCTGTTTCTGATAAGAAGACACAAGACACATTTTAAACAGTTTGTAGTTCAATATTTAATAAAAGCACACTATGATATATGGACAGGAGGAGCTGGGGATGAAACCACCTTATATTTAATGTCTCTATAACATTAGATACAGCTGCCTTTATTATGACAAATTAACCATAGGGAACAGTGTGAGGAAATGAAATGTCAGTCCTACTGTAGCTGTGCTGGAGAATTGCTAAGTGTCCCTGATGCCACTTTAAGTCAGATAAATGATTTGATTTGAATGCTACACATGAACACACACTGAAACAGAGTCAATTATCAATCTAGCTGCAGTGCCTGATCAAGTGCACTGCAGTGAATAACCTGATTGGCACAAAAATAGCTTTCCGTGCTGTCTATAAAAATCGACCATGAAGATCGGAAAGTAATAAACATGGGGTTATATGAGCCACTGAGGGACACAATTCTGCAAGAGCTTGTGCTGATGAAGTCAGGAAATAAAAATGGAATGGAGTGGAGGGATATGCATATGCCCACACCAGCCTCCTTCAGTCTGTATTCATTACTGTCCCTTTCATCCTCGTCCTCTCTTCTCTCGCCTCTTCCCCTCGCTTTACATGAATTAGCACTAACGAACCGGCAGACTTCATCTCAGCTTCATTTGCAACCAAAAGCACACCATGACATCAGTGATTATGGCAACTCAACTGCAGCTGCATTGTAGCCAATACAAAAATGTTGCTTCACCTTTTGCTTAAGATGGGGATTTAATAGAAGACATACAAATGATATACAGATGCAGCTCTGACAGGCTGCATTGGGCCAGAGCAATGCTGAATGCTAATGTCAGCATGCTAAAACAATCATAATGACAATGCTTATATGCTGAGGTTCCATATCATCTTATTTCACTGTTTTAGCATGCTAGAATTTGCATTTAGCTTTCACATTTGCAATTAGCCATAAACATAACATGCAGCTGAGGCTGAAAGGGTGACTCATTTAGTAGGTACTTGGTAATAGTGGACACTTTTGACTTGATGTTGGCACTGGATGGATCTATGAATAACGTTTCACTCTTAACCACAAATGTCAAACTTCTGGTGGAAGGAAAATAAATCCCTCTAAAATAAATGCAGTGCCAATTACTTCTCTACATCTTGAGATATTATAACTAGGACAGCAGTGATGGGGGACTGACCTTAGAGCCAGGGAAGCTAAAATACCCACCTTTGGTGTAATGAGTAACTTTCTTATATTCTGTCTTTCTGACCTGCAATGTTTATTGTTTGACATAATGATACTGTGACTTACTCACTGGACTGCCAGTTGTCCTCAGAAAAACACTCAATATAACACAATATCACTTCAAAGATCAAAAGTCAGTACACAACCTGGATTGAAATGTAAGATTAATGTTAAATGTTTTAAGGTGTATTCAAATCAAATGTAAATATACAATTTGCCAGTTTATTAGGTGCACTTAATTATAATGTCAGGTGAAACTTTTTTAAGAAAGCTGTTGAAGATATTTGTAAATCAATTATTTAGTTGGCCCTTATTCATATAACTATGATAAAAAAAGATCTTATTTTAGGGTATAACATGAAAAACATTACGCATAATAATAAGCATATATTTGAATCAACAACAAAAATGAAATGATAACCTTCCTGAGGCTAGAAAGTGTATTACGCTGCATTGGTTTGAATTGCAGGTTTAATAAACTGGAAAGTAGTTGAGTATGTAAAGCAGAAATCCAAAACCACACAGAAGATCCTGGCAGCCAAGCAACTGTGCCACCTGATACTGCTGTGCTGACGTACGGCTGACTTGGTCAACAACATCTATAAAGCAAAACTAATATTTATCTGAGCATCTCTCATACAACAGTCATGCTGAGAGAGCACAACAGTATCTCAGAGTTTGTATTATGCTGCAGTAGGCGTGTGTCCCTCTCAGTCCTCCCTGAGCACACACTGCACACATTCCCACTCTCTGCCCTGAGCAAACACCAGGCGGTTCAACTCTGGCTTCTGTGCAGAGGAAACACACTCACACTTCAGCTCTGCACTAATACTGAGCCCAGAGGAAAGCATAGTGACTCATTTTGCTTTCTTAACAGTCAGGGAAGGTTTCTCTCTTTTCCATCTTTCAAACCTGTAATGGATCGTTTGTGACTGAGTCAGTTCTACTCCCAGGACATCTGGCTAGAGCCACATGTGGTGTGCTCTGTGTTTCGTAACTTTGGCATTTTACCACCAGCCGGTCTGGTGTTTCCTGCAGGTGGTCGGGCTTACAGACAGCAGAATCAATCTGCCAATTAAAGACCACATGTGTGCTGGGAGAAGCGGAGCTCCACTTGGCAGTGAAGCAAAGTAGACATGGAGGAGAAATGTACTTGGGATAATCCATTAATTACTGAATGTTCATTGGGAAAACAAAGGATCAGAAACACTTTCAGATACCAAGGTCACACGATGGCTGCACTTCACAAAAGCTTCTGTCCTTCAGTTCACTAATCTCAGCTAGAAGGAAAACCTTCAAATGTAAAAGTGCTTCAAGAGGAAAACACTGTAAGATGACTCATTTCACTTTATTATGTTCTGGCATTGCAACACTGAGCTTCATACACCCGGTGATGTTTGGCTTGGGATGATGCACTCTGCAAATAGCAGCCCAACATGACACAACAGTTCAATGAGGCTTTAAAATTATTATTATTTGTGTTATTATCATAAAGTGCAGCACTTTTGAATCTCAACATGACTTTGAAACATTTCTCCCTCTAGCAATCAGCACTCCTGTGCTTAAACAACAAACATCTGTCTCTCCAGCTGTTTGTTATCTTGTTTTGTATTGAAATTGTAACATAATACATGTAAAAGCGGTGACGGTAAGACCTCTTAAAGCTGGTGTGGCTGCTAACTGGAACTCTGGTTTAACTGGAAGTCTTTGGGATTGTGATTTGGTTATTTGGGCATTAAGTTCCACATAACTCAATATCATTTTCAATATACGCCCTCATCCCACCATGTCATTGTCATGTCATTAGGTTAAGAAACAAACAGGAACATCGTGTATATCCTTTCCCCTGTGGGGGTTTTCTCCGGCTTTCTAGCACAGTCCAGAGACATGCAGGTTCAGTTCATTGTAGAGGTGGAAGGAAAGTCAATAAATGTATTGTATGTATCGCAATATTAACTTTTGTGCTACTCTATTGATTCATTCTCAAAAGGAATCTATACCTTTTTTATTTATAGTAGTAAAAATGTATAGGGGAACTCTGCCTTGAAATATTTTATTCACTTTGTTTACTCGAAGACTCCTTCCAGCTCTTTAATTTTATGTTTTTATGGATGTACATTGGTAAATGTTAATTTCTTTGAGTGCAGCGCATGTGTAATACTGCTGTGCAGGGACTGTGATACATGCAGATCAAACTGAATAGTTATCTTTCTATATTTTTAGTGGTTTTTTTTTTTTATATACTCAAATAATTGCGAGTATCACAGTATACAAAAAAATACAGGATCATAACCTTGGTATCTGATATATATATAATTTTGCCAGATTTGCAAGCAATTATAATTGCAAGTGGCAAATTAACTTTAGTTAAATTGTTCATAGTTGTGAATGTCAATAGTCAGCTCTGTAATTGACTGGCGACCTATCCAGGATGTACACGCCTCTCGCCCCAGCCACTTTTAAAGGTTGAGTGGATGTACCAGATGGATGGACGGATGGATGGACGGATGGACGGACGAATGGACGGACGGATGGATGGACGGACGGATGGATGGATTGACGGACGGATGGATGGACGGACGGATGGACGGACGGACGGATGGATTGACGGACAGATGGATCGATGCACGGACGGATGGACGGACGGACGAACGGATGGATGGATGGATGGACGGACGGATGGATCGATGCACGGACGGATGGACGGACGGACGAACGGATGGATGGATGGACGGATGGATGGATGGACGGACGGATGGACGGACAGATGGACGGACGGACGGATGGATTGACGGACAGATGGATCGATGCACGGACGGATGGACGGACGGACGAACGGATGGATGGATGGACGGATGGATGGATGGGCGGATGGATGAACGGATGGATGGATGATGGATGGAGCCCTAGATACAGCTGTGCATTTTCCCCCCGACTTATCTCTCAACACCATGCACACTCCTCAGCTCATATTTGTCCTTCTTGTTCACTCTTCACTCCTGGACTTAAATGTGTCATTGCGGCAGAAAGGCAGCAACAACTCACCGGTATACCACACAACTTCCTCTCTGTGGAAATGCAGTTACTATACTCAATCTTCCTGTGAAAGAGTGGAAGTGGGATGAATGAGGTCGAGAGAAACGATATGGTGTGCGGTGTATTTCTGCAGAAATGTGGGTCACCCACAAGCCTTTTAATATGGAAAATTCACCAGCCTCAACTTTAGCTCTAGCCTTGTTATTTCAGCGAGGGGCAGCGGATATCTTTTTAGCCTGGAAGTGAATAAATCATAGGGTAGCTCTTTCACCTTATATCAGCACATTCTTTATCTCCTGGGAGGCTGAGGCTTTTCCAGATAAGTTTCCTAGCATGTTCTCTTCCACAAAATGTTGACAAAGGCAGCAACAGTGTGAAGAGCGGCAAGTCGAGATTATTAATAAATTATAAAAATTGCAGTTCTATGTAGTAACAGAAATTAAACTTGGATGGTTTTCTTAAGCAGGAACTACAGTCCTTAATGCACCATGAATCTCCTCCTTTGTTCTAATTTATAACCCCTGAATCCCCCGAGGTAATTTACAGGATGCTGAACATTTTCCTCTGTGAATCATTGATGTGAGGCGGCAGCAGACAGGGATGATGAGTGGCAGAGAGCGTCTCTGGTGACCATTAAACAGCAGGTCACCTCAGCTCTGCCAGACCTCCTCCTGCAGCTGCAGCCAGCCAACACAACCTCTTATATGATCCATACATTCAGAAATGCCTTAAGTGTAAAAAACATGAATGATTCATCAGCAAAAGGTCCATAATGACATATCTCACAGCAGGTTACACTGGTGGTAACACCCTGGTAAACGCAATAGAATATAACCTATACTGATGTTGTGTGTCAAGAAGGGGCTGATTTCGGGACTCTAATCAACACCCAATATCCATGCATATGCCTCATTCAAGCCATGTGGGAGTTGCCATAATTACCACCTGTATAATTTACTCGCATAGTAATCGCATCAACATTCATTTCATGATAACATCCTCCTGAAAGATATGGAAGAGCTGGATGCAAAGAGGATGTCATTCAAGTTAATTAAAGGGTAAGTCTGGTGGTGTTCTTTGTTGTTCCTATTGTTCACAACTCCCATTAAAAGACCAAATCCCAAAATGAATTGATGCCGCAAACGAGTGATGTCTGTGGAGCTTACTTCTCTGATTGCTCCATTGTCTTCCAAAAACCATTAAAAAAAAACATATGCGGCAGTTAATACCCACTAGACCGCCACATGTCTATTAATCTGCATATTTAAAAAGAGTCCCTGATACCAAACTAAAGTGCAGAGCAGCTTTAGTTGGATTTATTCAGTATAGTTTACTGAGCCTTTAACCAAAAATTAGCTATAGGTTCTTGAAGAGTGTTAAGAGACTGCATTGGGGAGAGCTGACAACACATTTTGATCTTTTAATGGGATTTATTGATACAACATTTCACATTTGATCCTACTTTAAAATAAAACAATATATATTTGTAGCTTTAATATGTTATTGATTCATTTAAGTGATGACATCAGTTGCTTTGGGTTGCATTCCTACCCCTTTCCTGCTAGTGATCTGATTTGAAATATTTTCTTTAATATTTTTCCTTTTCATGTAAACATAAAATGGTCCATTCATGAAAAAGCAGGAAAAGAAAGAAGAATCCCTCAAGACAGCAGATAAACTGGACTTCGAAGCCAGGCAGGGGCTAAATGGCTTTACTCCAGGAGGAAACATCACGACAATGACAGATGTAGCGATGATCAAAGCCTAGCAAAGCTCAGCAGACATAAAATTCAATAGCTTTCTTTAAGTAAGAGGAAGAGATGAAGCACAACACTCTCAAGATGGATTTCTTCACATAAAGGCCATCAGTCTAAGAGCTTTATTATAAAACTGTAAGCAAGCTGCTTTGTGTCTTTTACAACCGAGTGCTGTGAAAATTCTAACAAAGAATGATGATGTTGAGCTTAGGAAAGTTTTCCAGCACACACAGCGTATCTCCATTTAAAGGCATTGAAGCAAATAGGACCTATCCTGTTCAACCGTGTATCTGCCTGCATGTAATCCTCTTCCTGAGATCGGATGTGAGAGCAGTGTTCACAGCGAGGTACAATCAATGGTTGGTCTTCACAGGGAGCTGGAGATGAGATCTGGCACGATGGAGGAGAGGTTTCGGAGGCAACGAGTTCAATGATACATGACGTGTTTGTCTGAGCGGAAAGTATCCCTGCCTGTGTGTACTTTTCACTAAAAGTGGTGACCTGTCTCTGACACACACACACACACACACACACACACACACACACACACACACACACACACACACACACACACACACACACACACACACACACACACACACACACACACACACACACACACACACACACACACACACACACACACACACACACACACACACACACACACACACACACACACACACACACACACACACACACACACACACACACACACACACACACACACACACACACACACACAGCACTAATAACCTCTCTGCCTGCAGACCTGTCAGACTGTCCGTGTCACTGCCAATCAGGCGAGGAGCTGTCTGCAAACACTCCTCTTTATCCTCCGGACTTTCCACATGTCAGTAACTCTTCTGAAACACAGCCACCATCATTTAAATGGTGTCAATCAGAATCCAATTTGAAACCTTAATTAGTTGGCTTGCTCGAAAGGTAATGAGGTGACTTTGGGACAGCGATGTGAATAACTCACCTGCGTCAAGCCGGAGACTTTGCATAACGGTGACTAGCATTCTGTCCTCGCCAGATTTGGCCTTTTGTCTGTGATTATGAGTCTACAGGGAGGGTGGAGACGTCAGGCTGCAGCTGAGAGACAGATCCACGGGAACAGCAGCCAATCCTTTGATCTAATCTCTAGACTGGCTGTCTAACACTGGAGATGAGTGTTATAGCACAAGAGAGAAGGTCGACTTTGTAAAGGTTTGCTTAAAACCAACTAGTTTACGTGTCTGTAGAGATGTGGCTCTCATTTACTTGTGTTGCTCAAATGGGATTAACATCACACACTTTCTGAGAGTCTCTCCTGCAAGGCATTCATGGTGTTGCACTTGTTTTTAGACAAAAATCATTTGTTTAGAGAATGGAAAAAAGAGAGCTTAAGTTCAAACCCTGCTTAGGGTCTCACATCCACACCTTTGATTTCAGGAAGTTACAAAACATTTGAATATACTTAATGTGAATATGCTTCGACTAAAGTGCGTTCGGTGGATAAATATTGTCTTGAATTCCCTTACCAACAAAACTTTCCGCATTTGGAATTTCTAAAACAACAATTTGAAATCCTCAATGTTCGGCACTAATCGGCTGGCAGGTGTAGAAAGAAAGGGGAACCGTGTGGAAAAATGTATGAATCAAATCTTGAAAACACACGTTGCTGTAATGTTGCCATTCAGCAGTGGGGAAAAGCTATTCCTCTGAACCACTACTAATATTTAAAATGCTGCCCTTACAGCCATGGAGCATGTCAGAGCCACCGTAAGATAACAGCTCTCTCAGGAGCCGTCACCAGTAATGACTTATTAAGCCTGCAGGCCTCTACAGTTCCCCGCAGCGTTCAATGGAGCAGAAAATAGGAAAAACAAACCAACAGAGTTAGTGCCTCTAAAAACCTTAGCTTTCCTGTCAGCTGTCCTCTCTTATACGACCCAGCAGCACTCCTTCCACTTTTTGTTCCTTTCACCTTCACTGAACTCAGCCTTATCTGTATGCTGCTTCATTGATGGGTTGTTTGTGTAGTTTCACCCACTCATTAAGAGGAAAGGGCAGCTCAGGAAAAGTCTGCCACTCCTCCTAACAGCCCAGCAGAGAGAGAGCACGGATCTAAAGACGGAAAATGGATGATTTGTTTGTGGGTGTGACTGACGGAATAAAAGATTAACAGGAAGGGGAGAGCAGATTTGGGGAGATGGAGCAGGAAAGTCAAATCAGGTGTTCAGTGATGACTTCCATGCAAGTTAAGTCTTCTGAAAGCGTTGTCTTTCAGTCACTGCACAGCTTTTAACAACCTAATCTGAGAAATGCAAAAAAGAAAAACGGTTCTCCTGTGCAAATGAAACACAGCAGTAGTACTGTGGGCACTGTTGCGTTAAAATTGTATTTTCTGGGAAATTGCTTTATTATTTAATGATGTGTTATGAAATGCACTCATGTTAAAAATAACCTGTTACATTAAAATTGCATCACCAAAAATAATCCTACCCCATTTCCTAAGCTTTGAAGTCTAAAGCTGGTGGAGCCTGACAGACAAAGAGTCTTGATTAAAAGTACAATTTTCATAATTTCAGCCTTTCTTTTTTCATATAATGCAAATAATTTAGAGACAAACAAGCATACCCAAAATAAATGTTGCACAACTCAAAATCTGTCTGTCGAAGGGGAATAATTTGGAGTAAAATGTGGGATTGTTCCTCACAAGGCATGAGAATACAGCCAAGCTGCAAATTAGTCATGGTGGGGTTTTGAGCTAAATGCTAACATCAGCAACAATGTCAAAGCTAAAATGCTGATGTAAGCAGGTATATTTCTGTTTACCATTTTAATCATCTTAGCTCCCGGATGAATCCTTACATGTGCTAATTAGCAGCCAAAGCTGATGGGAATGCTGTTGGTCTTGCAGGTATTTAGTCACAAAGCCAAGTATAGGACGGTTTCTCATTTCATTTAATTTCATGGTCGGATAATCAACCGCACAAACTGGGAAAATGCCCTGCGGCTCCAGGTGAGCTGTACAACTGTGTTAAATGGATTAAGAGAAAAGGTGTTTGTTAATATTCATAAAAGCAACATTGTAAACTGAAATATTTTGGAAATCCTTTCAACATACCACATAATCCAAATGCATTTCTAAATGTGTATCTACTTCAACTCCTCCTCTTCTATATCCGCAGTTACCTCAATGCATCTTAAATAAATCATCAAGTTTCTTAATGTGATTAATTATAGTCAGGAGAGGTGCAGTCTGTGTGACGCAAGCTTTTCCCTAAATATTCAACATAACCAACTCTTCCAATGTCTGCAGAGTGATACAAGATCATTCATTTGCCAGAAACAACAGACATTTCAAACCAGTTTGCCTTCTACACCACAGATCTGGCACGGTTTGGGCTTATGATGAAAACTGTGAGACGGTTCAATTGATGGCAGTCTGGAAGCTGGAAAAACATGCACATATTCAGTGGACAGTATCTGAAATCTCAGCAAAAAAAGATGTGGAAACAGTTCTCAAAAGAACGTTGTCAGCAATCATCAACAGATAAAACTAAAATATCAAAATGAAGTATTCTTTGTGATCTTTTATGACATGCATCTTTCAAACCTTCTGTTTTTCAGTGCGTTATGTGTTGCCCACGACAGAGAACCTCATTTACACCAACGGTGTTTCAGGGTCAGTTCAGAGCTGGAGCTTGAAAAGTACCAGGTTTTCCTGTTCACACCGCAGCGGAGCAGCCTCTTAGCTCCGGAATCCGGTTCGTTTCAAGCACCAAAAAATTGTCCGGCCAGAGCAAAAGCACCACATACGTCACGCTTACGTCGAGGCGGGGGCAGGGGCGGGATCAACTCCTGAACCACAACAAAAAGCCGGCGTTTTATCCAGTTTGTACACAACGATGGAGAAAATTAACAAGCAGCAGTGGTCCACTGAAGAGACCAGCTACCTACTGGGAATCTGGTCTTCCGAAGAGGTACAGAGGAAGCTGGAGCCCAATCGGCCATTTTTGTTGTTGTCAGTGTGAGCTGTGAGGGGTTTCCGCGCAGTTTGGCTTTATGATGCAGGCACGCAAGCGGTTACGTCATGACGCAAACGATGGCGCAATGACGCAGCACCAGTCGGACTCTGGGCGGTGTGAAAAGAGCCGGAGCTAAACCGAAGAACCGGTTCTGAACCTGAAAAGCTCTAGCACGGAGCTTGAACCGGAGTTGCGTTGGTGTGAATAAGAACAAGAAAGGAGAAGTTTTTTTAATGGAGGCTTGATCTGATTAACCCAATTTCAGTTGTGGCCTCTGCATCTTCTGCACAGAAAGAGACGTTCAGTTAATAAACAGCTGCCTCTCTTTCACCAACATGGCTGAATATTTCATGGCACTCATTCCTGGTTAACTGCTGCCTGCCACATTTTACTGCACTTTCGGCTAATGGAGAGAAGGGAATCCTCTGAAAGTGTCTGTCTGTCTGTCTGTCTGTCTGTCTGTCTGTCTGTCTGTCTGTCTGTCTGTGTGTGTGTGTGTGTGCATTCCTACATTTTTACATCATTATAGTGTGTGCGTACACAGAGAATATTCTACCATTAATCAGAGTATCAACTGAACTGCATATGTAATTTAAAGCCAAGTGGACGCTAATGGATTTTGATTTTCTTTGAAGATTAGCCTGTCATTTCAGTTGTATCACACTGTATGTGGGTTCATCAGTGTAGCCCTGGAACACAGGAGACAGATGCACAATGAAATGCAGTGTTTAGAGGACAGATAAGTGTCTGGGCGGGCCTCCAGAATGGATCAATAAATAAAGATACTGAAGAAAAGACAAGCAGCTGTTTTCAGCAGGTGGACTCTAGGTATCAACAGTATCAAGTCAAAAGGCATTTAGAAAGCTACACTTCAGCAGATTCATTTTGCTGAGGATCATGTCTGGTGAGTGAATTTAAGATGGCATCGACTCAAACACGGACCTCAAGAAACTAAAACAATAAAACAAGTACATTTCTGACAGCAAGCTCTCAGCGACGAAGACAATCCTGGTTATTAGCTGCATTTATAAAATAAACCTTTTGACAAAAAGGTCAACCTGACAATTACTGAAGTCTATAGCGCACCTAGCGGCTGCAGAGGTACTTCAGCAACTTTCCAATTAGCTGCTTGAGTTGGGAAATGTTCTAAAATGGTTTTATACAGTTGTAGCAATGGTGGTATTAATGTTTCATAATGATCATCAATAATCAATAATTAAGGAAAATGTTCAGGTCTGCCAAAAATGGTGGGTAATCTATTCATAGACACTCATCCGTGTGCAAATTATTAACGATAGTAAGTATTGTCGGAAACCGTTACAGTTTGAAACCTATTTTATAAAGGTTTATTATTAGAAAGTAACACTGCCTTTATAACCTTCAAAACCTTCGTCAGCTGCACTGAATGTGATGAGCACTGAGTCCAATAACAATAAAAAGATCCAAACATCAACTCAATCACATAACATTACATTTTATTTAAATGACGCTTTTATCCAAAACAACTTATTACAAGTGCAATAAACCATAAAGATAGCAAGAACCTGCATATCCACTCAGAAAATATAACAACCAATCACAGGTGATCCGATTCCTCGTGCTCTTAATATGTGCAGACATTGTGTCTCAGTGTTAAGAACCAACACAATGCATACGGACATTTCAATGTGGACTTTGCCCTTTACAGCAAATATAGGCGAGGTGGACAGGAAATACCACTGAAACTTGTGCTCAAGATTATGTGATTAAAATGAGTCACTGAGAACCACAGGTTACTCTTGACACTAGTCCCCACACATAATAACGTCATCAAGTATGTGACCTTCTTCCTTGAATAGATACATAGACTCAACACAATGTTGTCATGTGACTTTAAAGAAGATAACCATTGAGTTCATGCTCACAGGTTCCTTCATGCACTTTGCCTTGTATTAGCTTTGCATTAGCTTTGCAATTACTGTAGTTTATTGTATACCCATACATTGTATTCATTTATATTCTCATATAGCAATATCGTGATGACTTAAATTGACTGACAGAATACTAATCAACAAGATTCATTGTTATTATAGTTTTTCAAGCATATTATCAGAAAAGCGGTTTTGCTCTTATTAAATAGAATATATTTGGGTTTCGGACTGACTAAACAAGATTTTTAAAAACATCACCTTGGACTTTTAGAAACTGGGATAGACCTTTTCCCTATTTTCTGACCGAACGGTGAATTGATAACATACAAAAATAATGAGCAGATTATTTCATAAAGAAAACAATCAGGAATTGCAGCTCAAGCCTTGTTCATCATTTCCTAGTCCGTTATTAGAATATAGATATTATAATATCATAAAATGTGCTTTGTGCTATAAAAAAACATGTTAACATTTCTAATAGTTTTAATAGAATATATCATTATTAAGAATAATCACTATAGTTTTCTACTGCGTGTCCTAGTTTCAACCGTATGTCATATTTAAAGCTCTAAGAAAAACATAAACAAAGCAAATTATTTGGGCAAAATTGTAGTCCCAATGACAGTCATTATTGTCCATTTTGTATCTACTGAATAATTTCACAGTGCAAATGTTTTCGGTCAACACGTATAATATACATCAATACGTATAATGAGGCTGTGACTCCCTGTAATGTCATTACAGCCGTCCTTAATCTGTTCATATATGTATTGATTTAACACGTTGATGTGCATGACTTGCTAACAATCTAATTAATGTCAATGTTTGATTTACACTCTGATGTGTTGACTTTTCCATACAGCACACCATGGTCAACATGCTGGTGCTGGGAAACTATAATATTGAAGTCATTTTAAAAAACAGAATTGGTTTTGAGCATGAGTGCATCGACATATTTTCTGATTTGCAGGCTGAAGTGTCCCATCATCCCATCACAGCCCAGCATCCCCCTCAGGGGCACAGGTCAACATCACTGAGCGCCCACAGTGTGTGTGTGTGGCATGTGTCAACGTGTCAACACATCAGAGTTTTGGGGAGGGAGACACAGAGGCATCACTGCCGGACCAGCAATCTCTCACAGACCTGAGTCATTCCTCTCAGGACTGCCTCCAAATTACATTTCTTCTTTTTTAAGTGTTTTCTTCCCTCCCACATCTTCAGTGTATGTGCATCGGCAGGCTTCCACTGATTGCCTTGCAGAGGCCCTGATTGAACGAGGAGGCGATTGCATCTCATGGGGCTATAGGCTGCATACCAAACGGTGCGGCACCAGAGCCGCATCAGTGAGTGGGCGGGAGGGAAACACCGCGCATCACGGCACTATGAGATCAGACGTTATTGTATGCAGCAGATAAGCTCTGTGGCAGCAGCTCAGGTCCTCAACTGAGATAATCCTGATATAATCATGCAGATTATAGTTGGTTTAATGAGATGATATTAAATGATGGCTCATGTTTTTAAAAGGCAGAATATTATGTGAATTTTCCTCACGCTTGCCCTGTTTATTGTTGGTGATATTACAAGGGAGTGGACAGGATTTATGTGAGAGACAGAGTCTAAATCCCACGACCATTATGTGTCATTTGAACATCATTGTTCGCTTGTTTGTAGGGACTTTGTTTTTTCTATAGTCATGTTGAGATGGTAGACTAACCCTTGATTTGTGAACATTTTCAAAGAACTCTCGCGAGACTGGGTGCCCAAAACACCTGTCTAACCTCACCACTTGAGTTAAATGCTCAATCTGAACCATATTGTGATAGTTCCGTAAATTGAGGGTTTCAATTCAAAATCTGAGACAGGAATTTATCTATTTTCTTTCCCTTCTTTAGTTACTGCATGCCAATGGAATAATCAACTGATTAATGAAGATTCTGGGTTTATAGTTCCGTTCAAGTTAAAAGCATTAGTAAAATATTTTTCCAGTTAAAGCTACGTCATCAGCTTCCAGTTGATATACGGCTGAAGTTGTAGCTTTGTAGTGGGCTATTTCTCTCTGTCAAAGTCTATGTGATGTAATTATTGCTAACGGTACACGCTGCAGGCTATGATAATCATGCCTTAATGTCAAAAGTATTATTCCAGGCTGAACTCCAAATAAACTAAATATGTAATCACAGTTTTTGGTTTTGTAGGTCAGAGTACATCAGTTTTACACCATGAGTTGCAGCCTTTCACAGCACTGCCTGAGATAATGATGTAAAAATGCACACACACACACACACACACACACACACACACACACACACACACACACACACACACACACACACACACACACACACACACACACACACACACACACACACACACACACACACACACACACACACACACACACACACACACACACACACACACACACACACACACACACACACACACACACACACACACACACACACACACACACACACACACACACACACACACACACACACACACACACACACACACACACACACACACACACACACACACACACACACACACACACACTGTCTTGCCAGACCGTGGCAACGCAGACCTCTAATCCTGTGTGACTGCACAGCCCAGGGCTTCTTTCTGCTCAGCTGGATGAGCTCTATATAGCTGCCTGCGTGGTGAAGTCAGGGAATCCCTTCCTTCCCAGGCTTCTCTCCTTCTTTATTCACCCATGTGCCCCCCCCCCCCCCTTCAGCTGCCTTGTGTGCGTGAGCTGCATTAAAGCGTGTTCATCACTAGGAAGCCATTCTCATGACAATGATAAAACAGCATCAGCAGAACTGCATGTACTGCTCACAGGAGCCAAATGGACCAATTTAAGGAAGCGTCACAATGAAAAATGATAGTATGGCAGAAGGTATTACGCAGCAAAGGCTTGCGGTCTGAAGAGTAGAAAAACAGCAATGCAAAATGTGTCAGGGAAGTTTACACCATCAACAGGCTGCTTATTTTAAAATGACATCCTTACGGTGCTTCATAATGGACCGAATGATAATGAATGAACTCATGGGCGTTATTGAAATTCATTAGCACAACTGCTTTGTTTTAATGTCTAGCTTTTCCAGTCTTAAAGACACAGACCTATGGATAATTTCAAAACACTGCCTACACAAAGCCTGTGGTTACTTCCTCAGTGTAAGAGGCCAGCAGCCAGTCTGACAGTACTGAAAGCCAGATTAATAAGATAAATGTATCAATTAAACTATCAAATAATAGTGAAACACTTAACAACAGTAAATAAGACTAACACATAATGCTAAATTAGTACTCAGACCATGTTTAATACAAAAATCAATCTGAGCTTCAATACAACAGAATTTAGAGTGGAAACAGACAACCTTTCAACATTTGAAAGCAACCAGATGACATTTTAATTTTGGACTGTTGGTTGGGACCAAGTTTAGTCTTGTGAAATCAAAAACCTTATCAGAGTGTTCAATAATCAGTAAAAATTCTGTTCTTACTTGGTTGAACAATAAATGTAGTCCGCCCTAAACCCTAATGTAATTCATCCTCCATACAACATGTATTCCAGCCTCAAACCAGGACTTCTGGCTCCTGATGAGACTTTGAATCCTGCGGCTGACAACATCTTACCATCTTCAAAAGAGGCTTCACTTTTTTTTTATCAACTGGATCTCACATCTTATGGCAGCATCAAACACAAACGCAACACCAACTAATCTGAGGCTCAAAAAAACACACCACTGAATTGTAATGAGGTCAGCATGTTGCTTCATCGGAGAGTACCTGACACTTCTTCTGCTGCACCTCAAGAACATTGAGCAAGACATCCAGCCCTGAAGACATTTAGCAGCATCTCTCTCTCTGTGTGTCTGTCATCCCCTTTAGTAGTTTTCCCTGAAAATCCCTGGGATATCCTGGTGACTCGAGAAACTAGACAAGGTCATCATTAAACTGACATATTATAGGAACATTAAATTGGTTTTCTCAATTCACTTTGGTTTATAAAAGGCTAGTCTAATAAAATCTAGAAGGGCATCAATTAATTAAACCACTGCCCTCCATACATATCATGACATACATTTCTCAACATCCCCAGCCACCAAGTGTATTAATTAATGCAAGGTTAATTGTTATAATTTAACTGAGCTGCAGGTTAATCTGCCGTCGAAACCAGCAGAGCCAACAAGAGGCAAGAAAATAAGCTTTTTGCTGCATTGCACCTGCCCAAACGCGCTCAACTTTAGCCGGGGAAGTGGGGCTGTCTGGTCCCGCTGCCGTGTGACTAATCCTCTGAGGTCGTGAGGGTGGAAAGACCGCTCAAAACACACACACCAAAATGAAAAACAAGGAAAAGACACAACGATCATTAACTGGAGACAAGCCGGTAGCGACTGACTGTGCCATATCTCAGAGAAACACGGTTGGTGTGGTTCCCGGTGCGTGGCCGGTTGACCTGCGGAGCGGCGGTGTCTTACCTGGTGGCCGCGGAGAGAGGCGAGCTTCCGGCGACAGGGGAGCACGGGGGACCGGGAGAGTACCGGGATCAGCGGAGCGTATGTCGGTGTGCGCGCCTAGGCACCGTCTGAAGGCAGAGCACCACATCCAGGGTGTTCCCAACAAGAGGGGGCGTGGTGTGCGTGCGTGTGTGTGTGTGTCCCAAAAAGGCTTATTTATCTTATTCCTAACTATGCGACAGTTTTTTCCCGCACTAACTCAGATTGTTGTTTTCTTCCCTAATGACCCAATTAATCCGGGTCGTTACTTTATATACTGCAGTGCTGGGCTATAAAGAGGTTCAGGGAAACTCCTTCCTGTCACCGGGCGTACATTATGTATTATGGATTCCCCTGCTCAAATCCTCTGGGAGTGTGTTGCTCTCCTGCAGAGTGACAGTTTAATACTGTGTGAAATAAATGGGTTGGTCATGCTCAACTTGACAAGCAGAGCCGTGAAAAGAGATGGTGATATGGGGGAGAAACACAATAAGAATACCTTATTCCAGATCAATACAGGTTGCTATACAACCAGTTTGTCTGTGCTGTTGTCAGTCCGGCCTGATATTCAACGGTGGCCTCTTTTCTTGCTTTTATAGTACCACAGTTGTTTAGTTTTTATATAGGATGTTGCTTTCTATGTAGCATGTTGGCAATGCAATATAATGATGTCCTGCATAACACATCACAACGTTGTATAACCCTTGTTTCAAATCACCATACGTCTCATTGCAACATTTGAATTAAAGATTGATGTTCTATGTAATAATCTTTGTGTCAAGAGATGATGAAGCAGTCATTAATCCACTTTGCTCATGTAAAACAGAATTACATATTAAAATACAATTTAAAATAAAGATGAATATTTAAATACATGTTATCGTGTTGATGTAGAGGTTGTAGTGCCTGGCTTCACCACAGGTCGGCGACATAATAAACCCAGTCAGATGTGTCTGTGCTCTTTGACTCTGGACAGTAGGAAGTAAACAGGAAACGCAAACCGGCGATAATAAAAATAACGGACAAACAAATACCTCTGTGTCAGTAGAAGTGATGGAGGAATATAACCCTATAGATGAGGTGAAGTTTTTTTCTGAATTACATTTAATTTACTGTATAAATCTACAAAGCTCAAATAAAAAGACGCCTCGGTTAGCTCTATCGTTAGCTCAGTGTTGCAGGCTGTTTCCATTTGGGTGTGGTCCCTGTCGTTTCATTCATAATAATGTAACTACATTTATAAAATAAGTAGCCTATTAACGTCAGAAACAGCCAGCAACAGTGACATTATAAGCATTTTTATTATTATATTGTTAATATTCCTACTAATTTAAGTAATAATAAGACTGCTACCAAATGTAACTGGTATTTTATAATGTGTACCCATTTTTGTCTTTTGTTTTATTAACTATAAGTTTAATTTACACGTGTATTCATCGGGGAGTAACTTAGGTCTTGCATTCTGTAGTTTGACTTGTTATCATATGACAGTGATATACTGTAGGCTTTTTGCATTTTTTTCTGAGTTAGTGAAATAAATCTCCGTATGTTCTAGTCTTTATTATAACGCTCCTTAAAAAATAGATATATACTTACCTACTCTGTAAATACTGTTAGTTATTGTACACCTGCTTATGGGATTTGTGCTAGACTACAACACCTCTTTGCATTTGTGAGGCCAATTTGAACTCTTTCACAGATTGACCATTATATATAACCAGAAAAACAGTCTATAAGATGGATTCTCCATGGAAAAATACAAAATAGAACAAGCATGATGCCACAAACTTACTTTGTTAATTCTTTGTTTTGATTATCTGTAGGTTGCCTTCAATGCCGATGAGGTCAATATCTCAATTAAAGAGGTAACTTTTTAATGACTGTTAACATCAGATAATTGTATTTACTGCACATTAAAGTGATGAGTGTGCTTGACCTTCTCTGTGTGGTGTTGTCTCAGTGTGTGGAAGGTGTTATTGGTGGAACAGATTACAACCAGAATAAAGTGAACCAGTGGACGGCCAGTATCGTGGAGCACTCTCTGACTCACCTGGTGAAACAGGGGCGGCCGTTCAAATACATAGGTGAGGAAACTGCTCATCATAAACAATAACATGGAGAAAACTCAGGATGCTATGTTGACATGTGGAGCTTCTTTTCGACTCATGAATTCTCTCTGTGTTGTGTTACAGTAAACTGTGCGATCATGCAGAAGAGCGGCGCTGGTCTCCACACAGCCAACTCCTGCTACTGGGACACTACCACTGATGGTGAGAAATGACTGATAACTAAATGTGTTTGATTTATAGGAGGGATTATAATTCTCTGTATTCATATCTTTTTCAATCAGGAAAAAGCAAACAAGATTATAAATTTGGATACGAAATGCTAGTATTTTTATGTTTTCTATTATTTTCTATTGTATACTGTTTATTTATGTACAGTACGACCTACCCGATCACAGGTTTATAACTTCAGGTTTCCTACATTTCTCCCACTCCAATCCAGAAAGCCCCCCAAAAAGCTGGAACTTATTTAGAATATAATTTAATAGTGGTATTAGTATTAATTTAGTGGTAATGTCTGTTGATCAATTTGACTAGATTAATAGTTCCAGCTCTAATCGCTGTGTTTGAAAACACTTAGAGAATTAATTTAAATACTTGTTTGATGTGGACGTCTGCGTCATCTCTTCTGCTCGTTTGTCTTCCAGGAAGCTGCACAGCCCGGTGGGAGAACCGCACCATGTACTGTGTGGTCAGTGTGTTTGCTGTTGCTGTGACACTGTGAGCTGCTTTCTCTCCGCCATGTGTGAAGCTTGAAATGACACCGTGACCAAGAAGATCCTCTGATGATACCCCCTGTTTGTAGAGTATTTCTCCCCACAGGCTGAAACAACCGCACGCCATGATAAAGAGTCATGGTTTTAGTCCACGGCATTTCTCTGAGAAAATGTGGAATTCTAGGGACCTGGTGAGCTCAAACATTCATGTACTTTGATTAGACGGCCAGTCTTCGGAAGTGAAAACTAAATATTTTCTCTCTTTATGTCCGAATTGTTGTTATATGTGCATAATGTAAAACTGTAATAGTTTATAGCCATGCCACCATGAAGGCTCTGGGGATGGCAGTGTCAGTTTTTGGAGTAAATGTAATGAAATGTGCTAAACACACATTCAAATCCTCCTCAGGATACACTGCAATACTGTAATGCTTAAGAAGAGTCGCACAGGGCTGCTAACATGGCGGTAGACTCTTCATCTCGTCTTCATTCCTCTTCTTCAGTACATTCCCAAATAAAACAGATGCCGTCTAGAAGTTTGGTATTGAAGAAAATGCTAAATAGCTACCTGACGTCTTGTATACAGTGGCTCTACTAGTCTGCATTCATGTTTTAATGATTTCAATTGATTTATATTTATTGCAGATATGTGTGTGCATTTTTCAGTATGATGGAGTTTAATGGTCAAAGCGACTAATGCACTTTTCCTGGAATTCTTCCATAGAAATCCTGAAATTCTTCTGTAAAATTGAGTTAATGAAGGCTGTGTAATAAATTAATTTATTGTAACATCTACAGAGCATTCGTTAATTGTTGCAGATCTTGCATCCGAGTGAGTGTTGATCCCTACGGAGAACTAAAGGTACTCAAGGTGCAGTTTGGTTTTCTGTCCACTAGAGGTCAGAACAGGACTATATTTGGTAACTGCAGGCTTCAAATAAGACAAATATGAGAATGTTCACATATAGATATAAATGTATTATGGTTTTAATGCCTTGTATCTTGTTCTTTTGAGGATGCTCCTTGTGTACAATAGATTTCTCATCTTTTTTGGCACATCTAATTTGTACAAACATAAGGAGCACTCGTTTGATACCCGAGGTTTTCATCCCTCTGCAGATACATTGCAAAAAGGACTAGGTGCAAAAACAAACACTAACATTCTCTCCCTTGTACACACACTATTTCACAATAAAGGTTGAAAATAAGCAAAGATACAGGTTACAACTAAAACAAATTCCATTAGATATAAACTATTTCAGTGTGCATTTTGTGTAAATATTCTAACTAGTGAGACGCACAGACACAGAGCTGACGGACATAACAAGCATGAATTAGAAAAGCACATATATCCAAACAAAGCATTTCACATCACTGCAGCCATTTCTGTTCAACAGTTGAACCAAAGCCACTTAAATCATTTTTGTAAACGTGCAAAACTCATTATTTGGAGACGTCGGTGTCTTACAGTTAACGTGGGAACGAGCACTTTAAAACAGTATGTTGATATTCACATCTCTTTGCCAAGCACAGACACATCACAGAAGCAGCGCGTGTTGATGATAAAGCTCTCATCAAGGAGTAAAAAAGCTGATTGCTTGCAGCCATAAAACTAGAGGGAGGGGTTCAGAAAACACCCTGTACAAAACAGACCCCCCCCCCCCCCCCCCCCCCACGCAGAGGTTCATCTGGTGCTTCAAACGTGCACACCTGCATGCCAAATAGAGATCCTAAATACAATCAAGTCATATGCATGGTGCCTTGGGATCAGTAATGCAGCATATACGTGGACACAGTCTCCAAAGCGTGAGAAGTAACTGTGTTGTCCGTGTTTGTTTAGAGTAAAGGCTGCAGGGTGAAGGGTTTGGATGTTAGATGAGCACCACCCTGGCTTCTTCGTTGCATGTCCAGGTATAGAACACATTAGCTTCTTGTTGATTAACAGTGGTAGAAAACAGAGTTGAGATGGACATAATGAAAAGGGGTCAACTCAACTCGCCAAAGGGATTCACATGGCACTTAAAAAGGTCACAGAGGGTGTGATAACTGTCAGTGGCTCCTCCAGTGGAAGCTTTAAGCATTGCAGGATACACTGTGGTTAATGTCCCCGTTGATTCCAACACAGATGCTATTGTTCACTTTATTGGGAGAGTCGCAGACTGTATCATTGAGCATGTCATACGTTGTTTCGTTAGGCATGTCGTCGGTGGTGTCGCTGGATGTGTCCTGGGCTCCGTCATTGGCTGGCTCTTTAGGTGTGGGGGGACATGGTGACTTTCCTGTGGGCCTGTTCTGTGGTGAAGCAGAGTTGCATGAGAGACAGAGGAGAGAGGAGCAGGTCCAAAGGCCCTGGGTCATGCTGGAGGAGAAGAGCCTCCGACACGGGTGACAGAACTGGTAGAAGACCAGCATGAAGAAGATGGCGATGCCGTAGGCGAGCAGCAGCAGCAGCACCAGCAGCGGGGCACAGATGAAGTTGTACACCTCAGTTTTATACATGAACCACAGCAGGAGCAACGAGGCGTTCTCCACAAAACGCAGCACGTAGTACACGGCCATGCGGTACCAGTTCTGGGACTTATTGATGAGGTCCGGGTCGCAGAGCTTCACCTGCACAGCGGACCAGCAGAACATGTTGATGCCGGCATAGAGGAAGGTGAGCAGGCAGAGCACGATGGTGGTTCCCACCCTGGACAGAGTTTTCTCTATATTCTCAGGGAACGGAGAGTGGCTCAGCCAGAACAGGATCCAGGGGTAGAAGAAGAACACTATGAAGTTGAGCAGAACCACAGGGAGGATCCAGAGCTGCAGCACAGAGCTGAACAGAACCAGCACCACCACCCGACTGGCGATCTCAAAGCTCCTCCACAGGAAAATGCACATATAAGCCACGGGCCGGACGTCCACTTCATAGTCATCGTATTTGATCTTAATGGCCAGGATGTTGCAGCGCAGCGCTCCGTACACGATGGACAGGAGCGAGATCACCATCAGCGTGCCTGGTAGTGAAGAGACAGAAATATCAAGACAAAATATGAGTTTCACTGATTTGCTATGCATTGTTTTTGTCTTTGTAAGGCAGCTTCTTGAAATACCATTACATGCATCGTATCAGAGGAGTACTAATATTTTTGGTAAAAGATATGAAGAAATAATACCTGAAAATTACACAGATGCCTATAAATACATTTACAAATCTTCAGTGAGAAGTATTCAAAATATTATAATACAGTTTACAAACACACAAATTCAGCAGAAAACCTTTATACCATATTTTGACATGTTCGTTATTTTTATCACACCTTGTTATTGTAAAAAAAGGCAATGATTCTGTTTCAAGAAGTCTTTCAAATAAATGTTTATGGTCAAAAGACCTTAATTGTTTTCTCAGCTTGTCTCTACGTGATATATAAACAAGGTGTATTTAAATAACCATGCCCAGTGTATTCACTGAAGAATAAACAATCTCCTGATGGTAGAAACATTCACACTAGTTTTGCTTGAAGTCTGTTTTTCACATTAAAAGTCTTATTTCAGACCATTGTGACATATGGGGGAGAATATCAAAAATGTATATATTCCAAAGATTAAGTAAAGCAAATATGAGACTCTAGTTGATTCAGTCTCTTTAGTATAACATTAACTCTTCATGTTTCCATGTGCAGAGAATAGGGATCGAAACAAAAGAGAGAATTTGGGACTAAAAGACTGAAACTGTGGATGAATGATTCTACTCATAAAAATAGCTTCAAACTAGCTTTGGATAAACTCAAACAGGACTGTGGAGCACCATCACTGAAAAAACACCCTTAAGGTAGCTTTTAATTGCTCGTATGATTAGGAGGAATGATTGTAGCAACGTGTGAAATGTACATATGGGCTTTGGTGACGCTCTCCTTGAAAAAAGACCTTCAAGCTCCCATTCATCAAATGGAGGCCGTTAAACCGGTCAGCGTGAAATAGAAGTGTCAGACCGCCGGAGCAGAGGAAGAACGATTTATGTAATTATAACATATTTTATCTTGTCCTTGTTCAACGACCAGATGTCCTGGTGTGACTTTGTGTGAACTCTTACTAAATCTCTCAGAAGGGAAATAAAAGCTGGCTGCTACAGAGAGTTGGACAGCCAGTTCTGCAGCGCCTGGTCGAGGGAAACACCATATTTGCCATCCTCGGTATCAGAGAGGCGGTTACATAACACCACTTTGACTCATGAAAACACCATCCTCTTATGTCAAACATGGCACTTAGCTGATCAGCCCACACGGTGAAGTGGATTGATGTAACGCGTGGCCAGACAATTAAAATGTGACACATTAAAGTACACGCTTCCTCACCTCTCCCGATGGACACCCCCTGCTGCAGGGCGCAGATGTAGAGCTGCAGGGTGAGCTGGGGGGCCGACCCCAGGAAGGCCTGAATGACAGAGGAGCGGGCGAAGGCTGCCCGGTGTGTGAACAGCTTCCCCTCCGCCTGCCCCACCTGCCGCTCCACCTCCTCAGACTGACCCCCGCGAGGTATCTGCTTCTTCCTGGTGATGCTGACATACGGCTCCTCCACACGGCCCACACTGCCATAAATACAGAACGCCTCCAGACACCTGCGGGAGCAACAAGAGAGGGAGAGCATTCAGAGTGGCAGAATGAACGAGGACACACAGCACAGCTCAGGATTAATAGTCCTGCAGGTATTTATCATAAAGCAGTGTGGGATGGAAAGGCACAAAGTCCATCACATAACTACAATGAGGGAAACATGATCTCATTCAAATAGTTATCCAAATATGATAATATTACAGTTTACAAACACAGAAATTCAGTAGAAAAATGTAAGAAACACAACTTTTGTTCAATATTTTTACATGTAGTCGATTTTATTTTTTAAATCGGGACTTGTTCTTGAACCTCTCTTATTTAGAGTCGATGTATGCCTGTAAATCACAAAAAAGTCAATAATTCTGTCTCAAAAAGTCTTTCAAATCCGTTTTTATGGTCAAAAGACATTCATTGTTTTCTTGTCTCTACTTGGTATACAAACAAAGTTTCTTTAAATAATCCTGCTCAGTGAATTCACTAAAGATTAGACAAACTCCTGAGGGTTGAAACAACATGCAGGTGCTCCTAGAAACATTCACACTAGCGGTCATCTCTCCTCCTTTTCACATTGGCCATTCAAAATCTTATTTCTAACACATTGTGAACTATGGAGGAGAAATGTAATTTCTGACATTTAGGTACAGTTGGTTTAATGTAATTTATAATAGATGGTGATCAAACAGAGTGTTCCTCATATACAGTTACTTGCTTACGGCTCTATGACAGCAAATCAACTATTTCAATTAAACTCTGGATAACATCTGAAATACTCTCAGTACAGCTTCAGCCAGATTACTTGTAGAGTACCCTGCAGCAGTAGATAATTGAGTTTGCACTGAAGGATAATAGTATTTATTTAAGATCATTTGGTTTCCCTTAATGGCTTCCCTGGAAGAAGTCCATCAAACAGCTCTCTAAAGGGAGGAGGGTGGTTTAGTGGGCAGAGATGCGCTTGTATTTATTTATTCATCTATTCATTTCCAATCTTTCTGTGTTTCTTTTCCTTGGTTACATAACCTTAACCATGTCAATTGTTTGTTCATTTTAGTTATTTTGCATTCTGTTGCACTGAAGCTATTCATTAATGTTTAGTTTTTTTGTGTATGTGTTTTGATCCGTTAAATGGTAGAAAATGGTAAAACAATGGCCGTCACAGTTTCCAAGAGCACAAGTCGATTCCGCATTCTGGAAGAACAACAGTCCATTAGCAAAATATAAATCTACAAAAACTCACATTTGGGGAGCTGGAAAATGAAATGTCTTGTCACGGTAAAAGGTTTAAAATATTAATGGATTTGATGAATTACTCCCTTTAATGGACTCAGCTCTTGGTGCTTTAGTTATGAAGTTCAATAGAGCTCCATAGGATGCATTATTGATGGATTCAGAACTAGCCTAGTAAGACTGGAGGGGTTTGTTAACAGGTATTATCAATCGTTATTATCTATTGGTACATGTACGCCAGCAATTAGCTCTCTGTCAGGGTAAGTCAGGTCGAGGTGAGTTCAAGGCAATAAATCAGTGAGGGAGGAGGATTTACACCCAGGGGTGCTGCGGGACAGACTGAAGCAGACATCAGCTGGAGTGACACGCATCAGTGACTTGATTCAATAATTTAAATAAATAAAAGTGGAAAGGTTTTGAGTGAGTCAGCAGCTTTTCAGATGTTAAAGAAAATACCAAAATCCCATTCAAGGATGAAGAGATAGAAATCAGTCACACGCTGCGTTTCTGCTGACCTCAGCATGCTGTAGAGAAGATGTGTCTCTTAAGATGGAGTGGATGCAAACAACAGACAGATATCGTATCTCACCGTAGCTGTAAGCTATTTATTTCAATTTAACCCTCAGTTTCTACTTGTAAATCATGACCCAACTGTAGGGTTTCTTTCAGGTCAAAAAAAGGTTTAAAGCATCTCAAATCTGTTTGATTTTTTGGCCCTCACAATTTGGTACACCGTCACAGCTCATATTTGAGTTTTCAGCAGCAGAAGACACTTGTTTTCAGAAAGAAAGCTCTGAAAACATTACATTATCTGCTCTGCCAAAAACAGCAAAGAGACACAATTAGAGACTAGCTTCTGAACGTAGTGAGGCAATAGACAGCAAAAGAGAGAGAAACCCGAAACAGAGAATACATGATTATTGGGCTAACATTCCCCAGGTGGCTACAAACACCACTTCCAAGGAACAATAATGTTGCTCCATAACAGCTTGATGTATAAATAAGCAACCACTGCTAACATTTTCACCACATCATCTTAAATGTCGCAATGTCAGCGATGACTTAACATCTTGTTACTAGTGACAAAAGACTTCCCATATTGCTTGTTGAAATATCTTTTAGGACTTAAAAAAAGACTATGCATTGAATAACTATAAGGGAACTCAGCACAGACCTACGCCCAAGACCATTTCCACAAGGGAAATAATGCCTCTATCCGCCCCATGCTTCGGCCCCACTCCAACCAGGCTCTTCCCTGAACCATGCTGCACCCTTCCACCAAGCTTCATGGCAATCTGGCTCCTTAGAGGACATAATGTGTGTCTCATATGTTTTCCACAAAGTACAAATGTTTTATACCTTCATTAAAAACGTGATTAATTAAATATTACAACTGTAATTGCTGGACTCACAATGTTGCCTACCTCCCAGAAATGTTTATTCTTATTATTGGTGCACACATATCTCTTGTGTTAGTGTCATTTTTAAACTAATTGGCTATTAAGTTAGGTTTGATGTCAAAAGTCACGTCATGCTCGTACATGTTGTCTTGACCTCAGATTTTATATGATCCTAGTTTAAAACTTTGCACATACATAACCCTGCATTGTTACTTAAGACTATAGTAATTATAAGCTAAATGCATGTGTGAGTGCAGGGAGACTTTAAAAGGCTAAAGTACATTTACTTTGCGTTTCTTTTGTACATGGCAAGAAATGCACTTTCAGTATTCTCCACTTCTGTTTAGAGATGTAAAAGAAGAAGTGATCACACTTGCAAAACATACACTTATAAGGAACTACAATAAGATATCTAATTACTTAAGGAACTTACTTAAGCACTGCTGGTATGGCCCTTAATGATAGGGAATGTGGATATGTTAGAAGAAGTGTTGTTTTGGACGCAATAGAAGAGGAAGTGCAGCTGTCGGACAACATTTCCCTCCCTGGTTGTGTTGTTGGAGATAAGGAGCCGGCAGCGACATGTGCTATTCTTAGTTCTGCTCTTCACTAAAGAAAGATGTACAAGTCTGAACATTTATCTTCTGAAAAACACTCGAGGGGAAGCAGGCAGACGGGGTCAGACTGCAGGGAGTCTACATCCTGCGAGTGACGTGTGTTCAACTGGTCCTCCGGGGGAATACAACTAACATAAAAAACTAAAATATGAATATCTAGATATATAACCGTCTCTATCAGTTGCTAAGTTTGTACTCAGCGGATCTTAATGAGAGGTGTTAAACCAGAAGTGCAACTAACTATCCAAATATTGAATTTATGATCATAAGAACCGAGAAAAGCTGCACACTTTACATTTGAGCTTGACTAACTGAGTTAAATGATCATTAATAAACTGAATGTACTATTCCCATGGTATGTAAAATGTCTGAAAATAGTACAAACTGATTGCTAAAAGCCCAAATGTTTACAGTCAAACAGCTTGTTTTGTCCAGTAATACAGGAAATATACACATTTAAGATGTTTTTTTTTAACAAATAAAAAAATCCAGCTTTTGATTAGTGACAGCATCCTACAAGTCTTTGCACCATGTATTCAAATGTTAACTTAAAAAATGGGATTTCCTCTTGAGAACTATTATTTGAACCTACTAATAACTGGACTCTCTTCTGTGTTTTGCCCAGGCATTGGTTATGTATTTTGTCTTTGTATCAAGTCCTATCAGGAATTATACACATATAGATCAAACTAGTTTGGTGACTTGCTCTTTGTCATGTTGTCCATTGACGCCTTCTTTCACTAAAATAAAGTGTATGGGAGCTAAAAAGTTTCCCATTTTGTATTCATCTAGTTTTTATCTTTACTCTGCATCCAATGTTTTGTTTGTGATCTTCACGTTAACTGCTGCCATATGCCAACCTTTTTTTGTACTCAATCACACCTACATTTTCAATACATCTACTGAAAAATGGCTTTGCATCAGGGCCGCATCTAATAATTATTTTGTCACTTGACTCCCAAATAAAAACATCTATATTCCCATAGAAATAGTTGTTCTTTTCTGTTTAAATAACCCAAATCTCAAAATATATTTAGTTTAGCATAAATTAAACATCCAAACAAAGCAAATTCTTACACATGAAAAGCTGACGGTCTCTTGAAAATGCACTCAAATTATTGATCTTAAGAAGGAGAAAAAAAAGATATAAGCCAAGTGATCGGCAAATCAACAGATCATTACAGCTTAGTTTACTTTACAGAAGATGAGATGGGTTTTCATCCACAGTTATTTCTACATCAGGCAGGATTAGGCTTCTATAGCTGAGGCAGATGGTCAATCCAAGTCAGGCCATGGCTTACACCATGCATGTATATATGTATATGTATATATATGTATATATATATATATATATATATATATATATATATACATAAGGAAAGAAAAACCAGGCCTATTGTGGTTTACAGCAGATGTTTTAAAGGGTCCTCAACCAGTGTGTCAGCCTATTCTTCCTCGTGTGTGATTCAATGTCCCTTCAGACAGAGCAGCCATGCATAAATCAGACCCAGCTGAGGATGATTAAACTCTGTAGGGGGAGGAGGAGATATTATTGAAAGGAGCCTACAAAACAGTGGTGGCTGCCAGCTGTGTGGCTATGCATGTACATCGACAGGAATATTGATCAGCGTTGTATTTCCCAACTATATCGCACACACATCCACTGCATCAGCATACAGGCAGACAAAAGGCCGAATAAATGAAAACAACAGCATGTGCGAAAGCATTAATCAAACCGTCTGTAAGCAGTTTATGTGCAAATAGTCCAGGCTTGTTTTTAACCACACACATTACGCATGGACATCTCGATGTTTGGTCACGTGACACGGTGATTAGGGCCACCATGGCATCTTCATGAAAGAGAAATAAACAAGGCAGCCCTGACCTGACGATGGGTCCGAGCTGCAGGATGTGCAGCAGCAGCACGAGTGGTCTGTCCCGGCCCAGGTCCCGGTGGATGAAGGTGAGGGTTAGCTGCACGAGCACGGACGGCACGAGCGTGAAGAGGAGCGTGAGCCCCTGCCAGATCTGGTCCCCGGCGGAGCGGTACGTGGAGCTGAGGTACAGCGCTGCCGTGGTCTCAGCTGTGAACAGTGACACCGACACAAAGATGGAGCTGGGGAGGCGCATCCTCACTCACTCCGCCATCTGGGGGACGCGGCTTGGCTCGGGGTCCGCGCGGCCATACCGGGCTCCCTGCTGGGCGGTCAGTGGATCTCCGGCCGGAGGTGTTGATCCAGTCAGGCTCCCGCCGCTGAACTGCAGTGTTAAGGCATACAGGATGTTTTCACACGCAGCTGTTGTCCCGCAGAGAGTCTGCAGGGGGCGCCCGTAAGTAAGAAGAGACGCCCTGCAGACAGTATGTGTTTAATGTGGCTCAGACACTCGAGCGTTGTTTTACTCATCAGACAATATTTATTTTTACGGTTACAGAGAGCCTATTTCCAATATTTGCATTGTGTTTTACTTGCTATACTTGGTTACTTCATTGATGATGTGTTCAGGAGCATCGAAAAGCTGTATCTTATCAGTCAGACTGTGTTTTAATAAAATATGTTCCTTCATATTCTGCATTTTCTCAACTAATTAAAATATAATAGTGCAATGTAATATTGTTAAATAATGTTTGTCATTCTTGTTCTATATGTAAAATCTTTCAATGAAGGAAACTTTTCTCCTTTAATTTTAAAGCTGTTGTTCCTTCTTTTCCCCAAATAACCTTTTCCCAAATATTTCTAAAACTGGGAAAACCGTTCTATAAACATGCTCAAAATAACTTAATAAGTTGTTCCAGTAACAGGTATATTTGCGAAGGTGTTGACAAGCTGTTGATTTAATTATATTACAAATCGCCTGTGAAAAATCAATAAAAAGTCCTACATAAGAAGTATTACACAGTAGCCTACTCTAGTATTTATTCACATAAACCACACAACTAAAATACACAAAAGTAATCCTCACACCAATGTATTGTTTTACTTGTGTAAAAGGTTTAAATTGTAGCAACACATTAGCTACAGAGAGCTAGAGTATTTGCTAGCTTAATTAGCAGTTAATCTACAGTAGAAATCAATCCTGTTGGGTCATTACAAGAACAAATATTTTTCCATAAATCAAAACTTTTTATTTTTCTCTCAGATTTCAGCTCAGCGTCTTGACCAGCAGATGGCGACAGAAGCCTGCAGGCTACTGTCGGCCTGCAGGCTTCTCTCCATGGTGCTGAAAGAAATGTATTTAGTAAACAAATGTAATCAATTGATTTAATCTAAATGGGAGTTTTTTAAATGTAGCCCAATTACTTAATAGCATTTCAGGGCTCATTTGTGGTATAGTAGTTTACAGTGTTTCCATTTTCTGCTACTTTAGTAATCTGCTTCTGTACGTTTAGAAAATATGTCATCTTAACCCACTATATTTATCTGACAGATGTAGTTACTTTGCATATTAAGATGATACAATAACATTTGAATATTTTTTAAAATACAACACATGAAATCGGACAATCTACTAATGTCATAAATGATAATACGTCAAACTCCAGGGACGAGTACGAGTCCTTTTACTTTGATACTTTAAGTTCCTTTCTTTATTATTTGTACTTGTTGTAACCTGTAACCATACACTGTGCCAGATGTTTTTCTATGTTTGCAAGAATAACCTATATTCCAGCCTCTTCGCAGATTTGAAGTTTTACCAACCAAAACACACAATAATTTCCTAGAGTAAAACATGATTCATCGCTGTGTTTTGAACCCCACGCACATGAAATATACAGATGTATGTGTTGTATGTGTTCCTTACTCAGGTCACACTGTGGGTCAATTCCAAAATGTAATTATCTTAGTCAAGGTAGTGTGAAAGAGGCTTAGAATCACCTTTTAACTTGAAATGAGATTTTTTTTCCCCAATCACAAAGACATATGCAGATGGAAATACGATGAATGCCAGTGACATGAATATGGAAGCAGATGTCAGCTTGTGACTGTAACTAATTGAATTTCTGACAATTTAAAAGGGAAATGAATGCAAATTGAACAAAGACTTTTCGATGGTTTATTTTGAAATGGAAAATCATGAAGTCTGAGGATAATGGAAAGAGAGAGAGAGATGTTGAGGAGGTCGATTCGACATCAAGGGAGAACAGAAGTGGTTGCAGTTGCGCTCAGAGCTCTGAAAAAATCTGTTAGTTCAACGTCATCTATCCACATAAGACTTGAAATAGCAGGCAGTAGAATAAGTATCAGCTTCTAGATTCTGTTCCTGTTTGTGAGTTCAGAAAAAAAAGCATGGTTCTAGTCCAAGCAGCCATTTTACTTTAATGTTTTTCGGTCACATCATACGTATTTGGGGTGGAAATACTTTTGAGAATGACCAACTCTTCAGCCATTTTGTACATATTTGGCTACAGAAGAGTGTGGCAAATTAAAATGATTTAAGTCATGCTGAGAGATGCATATTTTCATCTCTGTTATCTCCTGCTTTGATAAAGGAAGCTTAATTTGCATTTATATGAGAAAATGATTTTGAGCCCAATTGGCACAACATGATGCGCAAGCAAATAAAGTATGTAGTGTGTATCAGGGACCTTCAACAATGTGTTCAGAAATTTGAAAATAAAAAAACAATGTTTTTCAAAGATTTGACATTTACTTCCACACCTCACTTTATTTTCAAGTGAGCATTGAAGGTCAGCAGCAACATTCTTCACAGCAAGGTTGTGCAGCTCTTTATAAATTGACTGTGATTTTTATGAAGATTGATTATTTACAATTTACCAACATAAGATACTCTCAGACAATAAGGTAATGATGACAGGCAGACCATAGTTCCCTTTGAAGGTATTGATACTTTATTTTAATCAAATAATTAGAAAATACATTTGTGTTTTAACTTAGGCTATACTATGTTTAATCAAGTAGTTAAAGAGATTTTTATACCAATACTTTGTTTGATGATTTCCATTTTCTACTACTTTATAATTCTACTATGCCATATTATGCTAAATTATGTAAAGTTACATTTCATTAAGCCCTAAGTGAAATTTACCCAGCAATATAAAGAAAATAGTACAAACCATTACCAGCTGCATGGACACATTAAAAGCATCACCAATTGTAATGAAGCAACATAATATACACTTTTCTGAAATGGACCATTGTACATGATGTGTAATTTTACTTTTTGTTCTAAAGTATGTCTGCACTGTGGTATTTTGCTTAAAAGCTCTGAATACTTCTTCCACCACTGCTTACTGTAGGGCAGAGAAGCCTGAGGTACTGCAGATTTACTTTATGCAGTTTATTGTTACATTTCAAGAACTAGAAAAGTATTCTTTATGATGAGGTTTGAGTTTGAAAGGGGTCAAGGAAGTTGTAGAAAACTATTTTTTTTTCTTCACCAGCATGGAGGTACAGAAGAGCAGGCTGAAGTTGCCCAAGCAACAGGTAATTTGCCTTCCTTTGGTGGATATAAACCAACTTCATACAATGTCCACTGACGTTGAAAGCACTGGCTGCTATACCCTCAAGAAAAGGCAACTCCAAATCTATCCGTCATCCGACATTTGTGCATCAATTAAGTTTCAATTATGTTTAACAAGAGTTTGCCTCTCAAGAAAGAATAAGTCGTACATTACAAGACATGTTTCCATCATTTTGACGGCATGAAGCTCGTGAATGACGCACGCAGACGCAGTAGCAGGGGATCATAGCCCATAGTATATAAAGTCAGTCACAAAGGCAACCGTAGACACCACCATACTTCCCCATTAAACACCTCTACCTGTACCGGCTGCTATGTCTCTGGAGGGTTCAGTCTTCACAGCCCCTGAGGACAGCGGGGATCCGGTCCTGAATGTCTCCACATGGGAGCAGCACCAGTACCATATCTGGCTCCCTGGCATCGGGATCGCTGCTGTCTACGGGATCATCATTTTCGTGGGTCTGGTAGGGAATGTCACGTTAATGAGGACGTGTCTGATGGTGAAGTCCATGCGCACGGTGCCCAACTTGTTCTTATCCAGCCTGGCTCTGGGGGACGTGCTGCTGCTGCTGACCTGCGCCCCGGTGGACGCCAGCCGGTACCTGGTGGACGAGTGGCTGTTTGGCCGCGTTGGATGCAAACTGATCCCGTTCATCCAGCTCAGCTCGGTGGGAGTCTCCGTGTTCACCCTCACTGCTCTCTCCGCTGACCGGTAACTCAGGCATGCTTTTCTAAAAGTGTTATTACCTTATCTTCTTCTTGAGTCCTTAAAGCGTGAGTCTTCTTTAGATTTAATATAACAACCAGAATGGCATTTACTGATGCAACATGACATGAGGACTATAAATATGATATGGGTAACACATTATGTTTATGCTCACACATTTACCCCCTTATGAACGTCTTTATAATGTTCTGGATTGTTTATGTTTATTTATCAAATTGGCTGTTCTGTTATCTGACAAGGCAAGGCAAAGCATCTGCACATTTTATTTGGAATGACTGTGTATATAAATGACTATAAATCCACCGACAGACCCAATCTACGTTATCAGATATTTGTCTGTTTCCCCCATGAAATACTTATCATAATATCAGTGGAATGCAGTCTTGTTTTATCTTAACCTTCAATTATAGATTGTGCTTTATTTATTTATTGATTATAGAAATACTTTATCAAATCTTAATCTGAATATCAGAAGTACATCCAAATTACATTATATGAGTAAAGTAGTGACCTTACATCAATAATGTCCTCTGCGTAGGGAAAGTGTATTCTTGTGTGTTTTTGACTTGCTGTTAAGTTGAGGGACACCCATACTGGTTCTCAAGATGATTAACAGATTAAAAAAGTAGAAGGTACATCAAAATGTGTTTATTTTGTCACAATGTTATCTAATCTCTGGTTATTTATTTGAGAATAACACAATGATAATATCTCTGAAAATGATTCAGATACTGCAAGGGAAGAAATAGTCTCTTTAGTAACACTGCAGGCAGTGACGATTAGTTAATTATTCCTTCTTCATGAGTCACATAGAACAACGGTATTTTAATTGAAGGGCAGAGCTACGGTATCAACCTAAAGAGAATACATTTTTTTTTAAATACAGAAGGGCAGAAAGAGATCTTCTTTTATTCTCAGCAGCACTTAGATTCTCGAAGCAAAAACAAACATTAAATATCAATGACTCATAAACCTTCATCCTTGATCTTTAACTCAAACGATCAAGGGGTTAAAAGGAATCGACTGTGGTTCCTGATGAAAGACTAATGACATTTTCTCTCTCATTTTGTCATATGAGCTATCAAAGTGAATTTGTATCTGCAGTTGAATATTAACTAACACTGATGCATCTATAGAATTGTTTATTAGTGTATGTTATAAATAAATAAAAGTAAATCTTTCTTGGAATAAAATAAGTATGTGATCCCTTTTCAGTAATAGGAGGTGCTCTAAACAATTACATATGTTTAACAGTTATTTTTGCCAAAATGTTGCCTCAATACTCCTCATATTCTTTTCCTCTCTGTTCAGGTACAGAGCTATAGTCAGACCTCTGGACATCCACAGGTCCAGCGCTACTCGCAGTATCTGTCTCCGAGCGGGGAGCATCTGGCTGCTCTCGATGAGCCTGGCCATCCCTGAGGCTGTGTTTTCCGACCTGCACACCTTCACCACCAGTCACACCAACGAGACATTTGTGACCTGTGCACCTTACCCCTCCGCGGGGGAGCTGCACCCCAAAATCCACTCCACTGCCTTCTTCCTCGTCTTCTACATCATCCCACTCTTCACCATATCTGTTTACTACTGCTTCATTGCTCACAGTCTGGTCAGGAGCTCCGTGGATATCCCTGCTGAAGGAAACCTGCACCTCCAGAAACAGGTCTGAGAAGGTTCCTTATCCTTTTTCTTATTTATAAAGAGCCCATTAGAAACCACTCTCTAAACCATATTTGGTAAACCTACTGAGAGAAACTGATTTATATGATATCCTTATACAGACACGCAAAACTCAATGCAAAATGGCAATGCTATCATGATGTTAAGCAGCTATGACGTTTACTGCACCATCACATTTTAGTGAACAAATACAAAGGAATAGGTGACACTACAATCATTAAGATTCATCCTCTGAGGACCATGACAAGACAATCAAGCCAATAGCTTTTGAGATATATGAGTGTAGATCAAAGACACAAGCTAATTTCTTCTCTCTCTACTCTCCCGGCAGATCAAGTCCAGAAAGCGTCTGGCCAAAACGGTGCTGGTGTTTGTCGGCTTGTTTGCCGTCTGTTGGCTGCCAAGTCACGTGATCTACCTGTACCGCTCCTACCACTACGACCAGGTGGACACCTCGCTGGGCCACTTCATCGCCAGCGTGTGCGCTCGCATTTTGGCTTTCACCAACTCCTGTGTGAACCCATTTGCCCTCTACCTGATGAGCAAAAGCTTCAGAAAACACTTCAACAAGCAGCTCCTGTGCTGCACTTCCCCCAGCCGCTTCAAAAGTCAAAACAGTGGAAGCACCAACATCACCACCGTCTGAAGGCAACTGTGTCCTCTTTAACATGATTACACATGTGCTTCACAGCAATGGAGGCATGTTCAGCATCTTTGCTCACACATGTTTACTTCTGCTTTAGAATTGACAACCTCAGTGTGACTTGCTAGCGGTTTAGAAAGATTGGGTCGCGTTTGGTGGGATGAATGATAGGGGGTCGAGGAGAGGGATGGATGACGATTGTTTGGGGATGACCTCGGTCGAACAGAGTCAGGGTGTGTTAGAGTGTCTGGGATCATAGGAGTTGAGTCTCAGGGTGTGGGCACGACTTGAAAGGTGATATGCTTTATTATGCAAGCACTGCAGATGCGCAGATGTGAAGTCGCTTGACGAAAACATATGTTATCATTGCATGAGATTAATATTTGATAAAACATTTAAACGTTTTCTCTGTTGGCCCTTTCTAAAATGAATATGATTGTGTAAAATAAATGTAGTTGTCGGTGCCTAATAGCTAAGTGTATAGGGCCTAACCACATGAGCAAGTCCCCACTTCAATTCCCATATGGTCGGACTGTTTACTGCACGTGCTTTTCCTATAGTCTTTCATCATCTTTAAAAAAAAAAAAACAGATTACATCAAGTGCCATTTGCAGTGGAAACCATGCATGAGAGGCCCGACCTTAGATTTGTGGTGCATGTTTCTATCTGAAAAAAGCAATATTTAAAAAATGACTGCTAAATATATATAAAGCAGAAGGACCATCTGACATTTGATGTTTGTCAAATATTCTGAACATCTGCTGTTGTGCAGAGTAGATAAGTTTTATAGGACATTTGTGAAATATTGAGTTATTAGAATTGTCAAATGTCAAAATACATAGACTTGTTCCTGTTAAATTGTGTGCTATTTAATGTTGGTTGGCCGTACCTCTGAATGTATACATATCTTTGTACTTTCTAAATTGTGTTTAATGTGGCTTTGTAATGTAGAGAGAGTTGCAACTAAGAAGTATTCTCATTTTTGATTGACGTTGATTGTAAAGTCTACAAAATATCACAATTTTGGATTAATCTAATCGTTTAAGCTTTAGTATTATATTGTAGATAGTGGTTTTATATTGAAGCCACAATGTATGTACTATAACTGCTGTGGAAGTGTTGTTTTTAATTGTCTTCACATGAACATCTTGATGTTTATATTTAATACAACTTTATCGAGATGTATGAGCTCCCGTGGCCGTAACTTTTCGAAAGGGGTTTTGTGATTGTAACATTTAGGCAGTAAAATCTCAATGAACAAAAACATAAAACCTTTTGTAACCTATCAGGTTTCTGAGATTCTGTGGCTCTGGTGCACATCAAAGTAAAAGTCTCTGCTGCATATCTGTTGCAAATTAAAGGGCTCTGCTGGATATATCTTTGCAAGTTGGAAGACTCTGCATATCTGACCTTTACCCACTCCAACACACATGAATAGAGCTCAGAGCAGAGGTGTAAATTAAATTAGATTGAATTTGAACGCAGGACACAGACTCCGTGAATGCATAAGATAAGAAAAGGTTTATTTACTGCGTTCTATTGAATGAAGTTGGATGAGGGGAAAGGTCTGGCTGGTGGAGGCGAAAAGAAGATGGGAGCTGGTGGCTGGGGCAGTATAGAGAGAGAACTTGAGGACACAATTCAAGAGACAGGTGATGCACCATGTTTGCCTTACATTTTGAATGAATGGATGAATAATCTGATACAGTGCAGAGTAGAGGAGGGATGGATTGCAGGTGTGCAGTTTGAAGGAGTCTCGAAGCATGAAGCACCAACCCAGTCTCACAAAAAAACGTGTAATAACTACGTTGGTCCACAACTTGGGAGGTAGTATTTCTACAAAAACGCCTCTGAAATTGTAAGATCCCTATGTTTTTTTTCACCATTCATTTCCAATGGCTGGCGTCTATGTCACTTGATCTTCAAATTTCTCCCTGCAAAAAAAAAAAACATGGCCGACATTCGTTTTATTCTCGGTGGAAAATGCCTATTTTAAGGTTAGTTTGGCCATTAAAATGCGTTTTGATGTCATTTGATGCGAGAAATATGAGTTTTTATTTCAGATTATGTGTGCAGGGGATGTACATGATCTTTAGTTTGCTAGTTATTATGAAGATTACTTCAGGAAATTCCTGAAGTAATACTGTATCCTCGGTTATAGCTCCTCCAGAGAGCCTCCTCGACGCTCGATCCTCGGTCCTCGGTGTGCATTTAGAGAAATGAGATGTCCTTCAAAATGGCGCGCTGAAATTTATTTCCGGGTCACTACCGGAGGACCGAGGAGTCGAGGAGGGGAAATTTGAGTATTGAGAAACCTCTAATAAGTCGGACGTAGCTAAGCCCGACTTTAGAGTTAGTTAACACCTACTTTTTACGCCCAGCTGGTGCACTCCTGGTCACATGACCATGACATGGAAGCTAGTGGGAAAAAACTAAAATTGAAAATAAAAAATGCTGAATTAATTAAAAAGATTAAATTCAAAGAAGTCTGTCCTATTTGTCCAGTGTTGTGACACAATGCTGCAAAAGGTCCTAAAGGAAATGGTTTAGAGAAGCCTCTAAGAGTCGTGACGCACGGCCGGACTTATTTCAGCCAATGACAGCTCTGCATGCATCCCCTGGATATTATACACAAGTTATTGAGCCGTTTCCGCTCTACATCCTGAACTCCTCCCTTCGATGCAATGCACTTCCGTTTTGGCGGACTGGGTTTGTTTTGCTAGCTAACTCCGTTGTGCCGACAAAGCACTGATATCGCAGAGACAAAGAGGATATAACAATTACAACATGAAGAAAAGTGGTTCGGGAACTACGTGTGCGGTAGTTGGTTGCAATCACTCGAGAAAGCACCTGAACGAGTGGTTGGATAGAGAGTGCTACGACCACAAACCAGCACCCAGCCATGTTGTTCATTAAATACAGATAAACACAACAAATACTACATGCATTGTATTTTTTAATATTATATATGAATATTTTCATAGTGATGTAATTGTGTGGGCTGCTTTTATATTTTAATTTGTAATACCTGTTAGGATTAAACATGTGATCTTTCTTGTTGAAGCCATTTCTTTAGTTTCCTCTCAACAATTAATTAATTCAGTGTTATTTATGTACAGTATGAGCTTAATATGAATGATGAACTGTGTTAAAAGAAATTGTAGCACTCTAAGGAACATATGAAATGCAATAATGCAATAACAGTGCAATAATGAAATTAAATTACATCAAACTTTATTTTCACTCAAACAGTACAGGCACATATGATATATTGCACAGCATAAAGAGATCATGTAAATTGTGCATTATGTAAACAACAGACAACTGTTGGCTCCTGTGGGCATGACCTAAATAAGGCAGTTTATTTTGGTTTTAAAATGCTGAGATATTTACTGCAGAACTGTAACCTTCCCTCAATAAAATCGTCAACAATTTTCGGGAGCATGTGGGCAAAGTAGAATGTGCGCAGCCTTATGATATGCCTTCAGACTGTCCATTGCTTTTCCATCTATTGCCATGGATTGAACGAAGTAGGAGCACATTTTGCTGTACGTTATGCTGGGCCACGTCGTCATGTTATCCTCCCAGTTTTGCACTGAATTCGGGTGGGGGAGAGTAACGCCATCTCCAGTCAAAGAAGTAGAATCGTGTTCCCAAGCTAGCATCACTGTTAGCATCGAAATCGCTGTGTTTACACCAGTGCCCGTCTGACTGTTTACACCGGTTTACACCGACAGACGCTGTGCAAAAGACTTCCGGCGGAAATGAAGTGCATTTGTGTAGGGTTATGGCGCTACCCGTGTTTTGGCGCGTAAACTTGTCTATTGACGCGATCTTTACAGTGAGAACAGCTGTGAGGTCCGTGCAGAAAGCAGAGCAGTGTGTATAATATAATATATCACTCAGTATAACAGGCCTACTCTCTTTATTTGCTGTAGTTTAGTAGATATCTACAAACAAAGAGTCGATATTTTCTAAAACCATTTAGTGCTTCACATAATAAAATACACAATGGCTGTAGCCTGTTTTAGGAGCTGTAGGTGCGTGTGTGTGCGTAGATGCAGCGGACAGACAGGTCTCAGTTGGTTTGGTATCCTCTGCTTACTTTTAAGACTTGTAAATAAAACTTTTGGTCCGTAATTTATGTGTGTGTGTGTATGTGTGTGTGTGTGTGTGTGTGTGTGTGTGTGTGTGTGTGTGTGTGTGTGTGTGTGTGTGTGTGTGTGTGTGTGTGTGTGTGTCCGTCCGCAACTAGCCTGTTATTGTATCATTATACCGCACTGTGAATGAATTCAAAGTAAATATATAAGTGGTCATGAACACATCTGTCCATAAGACAGAGGGCTGCTGTGTCTCCTGTCATCATTAATGGACGTCTCTTTAAAATGACAGCTCAGAGGAGAGGAGTTCTCATTTCTCTAACCGCCTGCTGCTTCCGCTCCTCTCTCCTCGGCTCCCCTCCTCGGCTCCTCCGCTCGCATCTCCTGTGGGCGGGACTAAGCATCGAGAATAGAGTCGAGGAGGGGAGTCGAGTTAGAGAAATGAGAAAGGGCCCTGGTCTTATGTCTGTGACCCCTTCTGTTGTTCATTGATAAGCCTGAAACATGCACTTGTCAAGGTTCAGAGGCAAATTTTGCAAATATGGCAGTAGCCATAGATCATCTTAAGTTAAGATAAGATATACTTTATTTATCCCAAGTTGGAAACATTTGCGTTACATCAGCATGAGTAACAGTTGTAAATATGCAGTGGTGTTTATTTGTAAATCATTTAGTATAATCACACAAATTCTATGTTTTATATTTAATAGTTCTGTGTTATTTATTTATTGATTGTTCAACACCTGACAAGGTCGGAGATGAACAACTTGGGTCGCAGGTTCCTCAACAGTGCATTACAAGACATCTATCAATATGTGTGTACCTCCACCATTAAACTGTCATATTCTGCACATTTCTTATACTATCTACATACATCTTATAAGAGTATAATACATAGGCATATACTGACCACTGACCTGGGTTAGTGAAGCCTGAGCCTTTGTATCCCTGGAGAAACGTACAGACTGCGGCTCATGGTTTAACACCTTCTTTCTCACAAGTTGAGACAAAGCATTTGATTTTGAGTTTTTGAGTCTCCCATATTATGTAAGAAGGATCGAGCAATAACAAATATATCTACAATTGATCTACAAAGACTCAGTGGATCCATAGCACTCTCATTCTTGAGCCAATGATGAGAACAAATACAATGCAGTCCCAGCAGCGAGTCTTACTTTGAAATTCCCGTTGCCTTGAACTAACCTGGACCCTTAACACAAACCCACTGTGAACTGTGGCTCCACAGAATGTCAACATTAGTGGTTGTTGATCTTATGTGCACCCTGTACTCAGAACCTTCCCTTTGTAGAGCATGGACAGCACTTGACCACAAGATGCTAGACACAAGTAGCAGGAAAAACCTATAAAAAAAACACACAAAGAGCCACACACACATTCTACAAAACTTTTGCTGGAAGCCAAGGTTTTTTTTGTGCCTTTTAGGTGGACTTGTCAAGTTATCTCAGCTCAAAAAAGATATTTAAAGTCTCTGCAAAATTGACCTTTTAGGGTGACATTTGACTCCGGGAAATGAATTCCCTTTCAGCGACATCGCATACGAGACTCTACCTCTCAGTTTATCAGATCATTTTTTCTCGCTACAGTTTATAGGTCACAGGCCTTTTCCTCTAATATTTCTACCTTATTTAGTTGGTTTAATATTTATTCTGATTCCATCACATGTTTAACATTGAACATCTCTTATCTTGAGGGGCTTTAACCAGTCAAAGAAAAAGCTCAGGATCTTTATGTCAGCTGAATTTATTGTAGGAAGTGATGTGGATCCCCATACAGGGTAACAATGATGGTGACATTCATAGACATGTAAAAAAACTCACTTCGCAAGTCCTCAAATGCCTGCAAACATGTACTTTACATTACGGGTTAGAAACCACAATACAATATTTGAGCCTTACAGTCAGGAATTGCAATTGTGTAAATAGGAGCCAATTAAGTCCCACCTGCTGAATGAAATCACTTGTCCAGCTTTCTAACATGTTGCTCAGTGAAGATAATAAGAATGCAAAAGAACATTACAATCTATTTAAAAAACACTTTTTACAAAATACAGTATACTCTTAGTGGATACAGAGTCTTCTTCTTTCTAACTTTACAACCCAAGATTTTTGTCATTTTCAAAGTGACATGGCTTCTCAGTCTCCGGAGCCAATACTACTTTTTTCACATTGGCAGTAGTACTTCCAACAGCTGTAAACTGATTTGTTCGTATAATCTGGAAAGTTACCCATTGAAAGGTTTTGGAATAAAGTAGTATAGAATTTATGAAAATGAAACAGAAAACACTTCATTATACATATACAAATATAAAACCTGATACAAATGAACTGCAATATGCATATCTTGGAACTTCCAATGCTTGTATCCAAAATAGCATCATCAGCTATACGTGAATAACAATAATTATATCAAAAGCAACAATACTATAAAATACAGATGACTGATTTAGTCCCATGTTCTCTCAATGTCAATTTGTTCCCTTGTCAGGGACAAGGCACAAATGTGAAGGACAATCAGCATGGGGCGCACAAAGAGGCGAGGTTTCAGGGCAGAGACGTCTCATTGATAGAGGAGGAAGTCCTTGATACTGTGAGGGAGGGAGAGGCCAGAGGCTCGGTGGAGACGACTCCTTCCCAGACTTCGACGAATACCGAGGCGACAGAGCTGCGACAGAGAGAAGGGACCTGGACAGAGATAAAGGCTAGGTTTGTTACACCTCAGAACGAATAAATGGAGTTTATGTAACATGCATGAGTGTCCACAACAAACCTTTTTTCTGCAACGTGTCCCTAACTGTGCTGTTTGGCAATGAGAGATCCAGAGGAGTCTTTCCCTCTGCATTCCTACAACACCCATCAGCTCCGAAGTCCAGCAGGAGATCCACAATGTTGGCTCCTCCACTTCGAACTGCAGCATGTAAAGGACTGTCCTGCCCACACCCGATCCGAACATCTGCTCCTACACGGTCACACAAAGTGGTTTAACAACAGATTCAGTAAAGGGCGAACAGACAAATAACAAGATTCAGACCTTGAACACAAAAAAACCTTGAAGTGGCCACGCTGGTTTGTTTGGGTCACAATTAAAAGGAAGCTGTACAGAGACAAAATAGGTGTCTAGTAAAAACATGAAAAGATGGAAACCTATGGAAGAACTCTGACAAAATGTACTTCTATATGTATCTTCAAATCGTTAAATCTTCAGTTTTTGTTGAATTCTCAAATGTGTTTTTTTTTTCCGACGTCTAAACCTAAAGATATACAGTCCACTATAACAATTCAAAAGCACCAAATATTCCCATTGGAT
Source organism: Notothenia rossii (assembly GCF_949606895.1). Lineage (NCBI taxonomy): Eukaryota > Metazoa > Chordata > Actinopteri > Perciformes > Nototheniidae > Notothenia > Notothenia rossii. The sequence goes on from NC_136904.1 coordinate 79,712,426, forward strand.
AGACTGGAAACAGAATAATATTTGGAATTTATAATTGAAAAAAATCATCATGAAGTGTTTAATGGCTATTCACATGTTGTGACAATGAAACTCCTCTAATGACACGCTATATGCTACTTTCTGCTTTTGGTTTGTTTAATTCCTCTGGGATATTTTATTTGACTTGTGTAAAAGGTTTTTGAGGTTGTTTAAAAATAGTTTAATCATTTTTGTTTCTGTTATTGATTAAAATCAGTAAAACCAGCAAAGGCAACACTTTTTTTAAATCTGTATATTGTGACAGTACATTACCTGAGCATAGCAGCGCCCTGACACAGGCTGCAGTCTGGGCCGTGCAGGCAGAATACAGCGGGGTCCCCCCCACCTGCAGCTCCATGTCGATGTGAGCTCCATATGACAGCAGCAACTCCAGACACTCTCTGTGACCTGATGGAGAAACAGCATGAGCATCTGTGCACTGACAGATCACATCTTTATACTAAGCATACATGTTTAACACTCACCTTTCTTAGCAGCCTCATGTAGAGGTGATAGTAGCTGGTAGGGGGTGTGTGTGGAGGCACCGTGCTGCAGCATGAGCCTGACACAAGCAGCACTCCCGCTGCTGCAAGAGTTGAAGAGAGGTGTGGCGCTATCTGTTGAAACTGCCTCCACCTATGGGGGATTTGAAAGAGAATGATACTGGGCCGGAAGCACAAAATACCAAACAGATCATGCATTCTAGCCTCATCCCCCTCTATTTCAGCCTGTTACTAAAGTGCTGATTCTGGGTCAGTAGCTTCAAACATTCACACTTCAACATAAGGCATGTTATGAGTTAAGATTAAGCAATAAGGTTGAGGGAATATGATACAACCTTGAGAACAAGATACTGTAGTCACTATCGAAACAGTGGATGTTTTGTAAAAAATTAAGTATATTGAGTTATCAACTAAAATGATATGATACTGATTGGTTTAATGTATGTTCAATTTCAATAATCATCAACTCTGGAATCAATATGATAAGTATTATGCATTTTACAAAGAAAGTCTGCATTATGATTTTTATGAATTGTATAAATTAAACTTTGATTCATAATGACATTTTATTAATTTAATTGTGAAAACCTCAAGAAATATTTGTTAAAATACTATTTAGAGAAGGGAAGGTAAAAAAATGTTAACAGGTTACTGTAATACTTTTTTACTACAGTGTATGTACTATGTTTCGGTAGTGACCATTTTCGGTAGAGGAAGAACATTCCAATACAGTCTGAAAATACGATATCAAAATGTACGGTTCTTTTACGTGTAATTTAGAAAAAAACATACAACATTTCAAAACATTTCCAACCTGACTTTAGTCCAATTCGGTAGAATGGCCCATATAGCCTGGTTCAAGTGTATAAAATAGATATTTCATTTTGAAGGGTCTGCTACACCAACCAGTAGGTTTTATAATTTTCACACTGTTGAAGACCAAAAGATAGATGACAGCGATGAGCCTTGATAATGTCCATAAAATCAGCTGATAACATTGGAAGTGGGTAATTAAACACAGATGTACAATCTCAAGGTTTTTCTGTGTTCTCCATATATGACAATTCAGATGAAAAACACCACAAAAACAGTCTTTAGAATAAAATTACACAAATGTTCTTACATTTGCCCCACTGTCCAACAGGAACTTTGCACAAGCATAATGGCTGCCAAGGCAAGCTTCATGGAGAGGAGAGACTCTGTCCAAACTGAGCGTGTCTACATGGAAGCCCTGCAGAGAGATCAGAGGGAAATACAGTCAGATACAGCCAAGCATTATTGCATTGTGAGCAGACATCCAGGTGGACCCAAGTTCACCTGTGCAATGAGGCTCCTCAGGTGTAGCAGTCTGCCTTGGTAGGCGGCTTCATGGAGAGGAGTTCTGTCAGACCAGAAATCTAAAACACAACAATAATATCAGGAAGGTCTTCACATTTGGAAAACAACAAGATACGCTCATAGCCAACTGATCTTGCTCTTGGTTCATTGTGTTGTTACGATGACCTCATTTCAATGCATGTTTATCTGGTTATTCAGGGTCATTACAAACACCAAACTTACTGAACAATACACATTTAGGATTGTGTTCAGTACTGCAGAGCCAAGTAAACAATATGCTAATGTTTCAGGTACAATCAAACTGGTATCCTGACAAAAAAATGTAATGGCACAGGGATCTGTTTGCAAAGGAACAAATGCAAAGCTAAACCACACTTACTAGAAAGTTTCTGAATTTGTTCAAGAAAATACAAAAGTAATACATTTATGATTCTTTCATCACAGAAGAAAAATTAGCTTGAAAAGGACAAACAAGACAGAGAAAAAACTTACCAGCCATCAGTGAGTTGCATGCCAACCCCCCGTAGATGTACAGGGGCCTCTGCCAAGGTTGGGTGCAAAGGGAAACCTCAGTCTGAACTGCAACCATGATGTAAATGAAACAGAAGACGTGTCTAAGACTTACCAGGACTACTAACGACTAAGGCTCACCCAGGAGAATACACAGATCTGTGGTCGGCCTTCCTTCTTGACTCTCTTATCTGGGTCCTTGGCCACCTCCCCCACATTGCCACCTCCCACCCACCCTTGTCCCATTCCATGCATATAGTCTACAGTATGAGCATAACAATGGATTTCTTAGGGCTTGTTCTGACGATACACCTTGAATAAAGCAGTAAGAAATGTGCATACACAGAACTACAAGCAGAGCGGCAAACAGGTTTGGACATGTTATTAAATACCATGGAAAAAGAAGGGTGTTATCTATGCTCTGATCATATATTTTTCGAGTTTAAGATTATCTGCGACTGTATCAACATTTTATGAAAACACACAGTAAAAATGTCCTAAAGAAATGTATTCTAAAACAAAGCAAAGCAGCTACTTATAACTCAACATGCTGACGGACATCCTCTGATTTGTCACAGATTTATAACATAACAACATAGTATTGTTTTAGTAAGTTGAGTTCTTCAGTCACTGCAGGCAAGATGTAATGTTCAACTCTAATTGCAAGGCTATGCAAATCTCCATTGTTGGCCTTGAAAAGCCATGGCAACTCAGGGCTATCACCTCCTGCTCCACAGCTAATCTGTGTTTTGCCTTCAGAGCACTCTCTTTTGTTAAACTAATTTAGCAGTTGTCTGCTTTGTTTACACTGTCGTGCAATGGTCTGGGAAAAGATGAAACTCCAACAATGTAGTAGACGATCCCCATGAAATGACATGAAAACAGATGAAACATTAGAAAAAGTACACTTTATTTTCCATTATGAACTGTCTGGGAGTCAGTCACTAACATAAACTCCCAGGTGTTGTATAAATATGTAACATCTCGATTTAAATGAGTGGCATTCATGATTTTAAAACCAGACAAATAAAGACATTTGCACAAAAATATATAGAACTGTGTGCAAACAATGAATTTTACCAAAAACTAATCGTTCTAAATGTTTTATGATTGAACTGAAAAATAACCCTTTTTTGTTTCCCAGTAATTGTACAATTAACCAGCCCTTTAATCCATCTGTTACAGTGCAATCTATACTATTTTAAAAATAAAAAAAGAAGTGCTTATTAAAGCTCAAAAGAGTGCCACCGGTTTCCATTTCAATGCCTAAATATAAAAAAGGCTCTTTTCAAGTCTTACACAAGGTAGTTTGGATTAGTGAATGTAAACAATAATCTGGGTTACCATAAGCATATTCTGCATGTGGTAGCCATGTTTTAAATGTCAGTAGGCACCACGGAGAGAACATATAGCACATGTAAGCAGCTCAAATGAAGCAGAGGTATATAGTTATCATAATATTGACATTTCTGGTTCTGCTGCTCGCTTCACGGCACTTTTGGAATTGGCTCTGATTTCACCGCCAGCTTCCTTCCACAGTGCGTTAGGGCCGGTGGCGTCTACTGCCGCGTCCATGACCTGATCTGGGGCCCACCACTGCAGGAACAGAAGGAAGAGGAAGTCTAAAACAGCTATGAAGGCAAAGATGGAGCCAGCTACGGGGCCACAGTGAGCCCTCAGCCTAAGTAGGCGTTTGTCCAGGGGAAGCACCTCCTCTCCGGCCGCTCGGTCGTACACCTGAGAGGAAAACACAGTGAACAGAGCCACCATTTACATTCAGTGTGAAGCTTTCAGCTGTGTGAATGAACAGCAGTTTTACATGCACAAGACAAATGAGGTTAAACAGGAAATCCGAGAACCAGTTTACACTTTGCTACCGTATCAATGAAGATATTTCCTTTAGAAGAGCTGAGGGGAGAATTACTCAACTCCTTCTGTGGAAACTCACTTATTCTACTATAAACTACTAAATGAAGGCTTCAGTTTTAATCAAATTAAATTAAATACTTTGTTTAGGTGTTTTTAATCTAAAAAATATGTTTAATCGAAGTTTAATTCGATTTGAATTTGTACTACCCAAATATTGACAGATTTGGCTCTAGTAAACATGACATACCTCGACTACAGTACATGACATCTCAGAAAAAGAAACTGTAAGCCAGTTAACTAAAGCGCACACTATCAATAACCCGACAATGGATTTTTGACATCCAAAATCGAAACTAAAGCTTTAACTGCAGCTCGCTTTGGTCAGTAGAGGGAACAAACAAATAAAGAACGCTGATAAAAGAAGGTGCAGCTGTATTTACAGACATCTCTTTATTATGAAGACACACACAGGTGTTAGTGAACCCACCTTTTCCGTCCTCTCAGCAACGTTTCTCCAGGTGTAGAGGTTTTGCACACGAGCATGGATAGAGGCGGGGGAGGGGACTGAGGCTGAGCGCTGCCGGGCGATGACCGTCTCCAGACCAGCACACAACGCCCGCACCGTAGGCTCACACATGGTGATCAACTCTTCAGGCAACACCTCAGGAATGCCCCCCACACGAGTACTGACCACCTGAGAAACAAAACAAAAAGTGGATGAGCACATTGTATACAAACACACATAATGATAAATCACACTTTATGTGAGAGTAAAACATCTGCTCTAACATCCCTTTCAAACTAAGGAGAGAATGAATAGCTGAAAACTTATTGGACCTCTTATTGATAACAAGTTCAAATATTTTTCACCTCTGACCGCACCCTGCATCACATCCAACAGTGATGCTGCTGACCACACCCAGAGAGAACTGAGAACCAGACAAACCCAGACTTTCATCTTGTAGTTACTGACTCCTAAATAAGCTATTAGCCTTAATATGTTTCTTTAAATTAAAAGAACACTCAGGGGAACATTACAGGCACAGATTACATTAAATTGCTGGCTCTGTCAGCTGGCGATGGCTTTTCAATTGTTCAGACATAAGTGACTTTTTTACTTCAATTGTTCCTTACAGCTTTATTCAGACATGACAGAGAGGGTTCTCCTAGCTTTACTCAAGTATAACCTAGTTCCTGATAAAACTAGTTATTCTCTCTTTCTCCTGAGAAAACACCAGACCCAACTTCCCCTGTCACATGTGAGTGTCCGGGTGGCCAGCTGCAGTCATTTACAACTATTATTTTTAACAATATATATATATATATATATATCTTTTTTTAATGTATGGCTCCTTTTGCGCCACAAACTTTACATGGAGGGTACGACTTTTTGAGTATAAAGCGTATAATTTTTCAAAAGCAGTGCTTTGCAGCAGAGTAGAGCAACCACCTACGAGCTCAACCACAGAAAATCTGCCACAAGGACACTTCCTCAACTGTATCAAGACAACTATATTCAGTTGTAAAGGCTGTTTTACAACATGATTAAAGCAGAATGTTAAGGCCGGAAAATACAAGTTTCAACATTGAATAACAGCCAATTCTTACAGACAAAAGAGTGAAAGGGTGAGAGGCAATGGGAGGAGGGAGGGAGAGACAGAAAGTCTACTGTACTAAGGCTGCATCTACACAGAGACGAAAACAAACCGAATTCGATATCAAAAAAGTATTCCGCCCACACGGTATCGGCTCAAGAAGCATGTCCGTCCACACGAGACCGCTCGACCCGCTGGAGACGCTGTAGTACATATGCCGGCCCTGTAAGTGGCGCTGTACTTCCGCCACAAAATACACCAAAAGCAGCGAAGAAGACCCTCCGAGCATGGTTGTCATGGTTGCCCTTCTGTTTAATCTCCGCGGTGGATTTAGAAACATGTAGTTCATGTAGTTCTCCATGTCCACTCGTTGCTGATGGTTGTGGTAGAGGAGCTGTAGATTTTGCTCCAACATCTGTAGCATGGTCAGTAGCAGTAACTACTGACCATGCTACAGCAATGAGCAGCAGTGGTGGGGAGAGGCGGGGCTATGGCTTCATCATTATCAGGAAATGATCGTATAGGACGTACACGCGGAGCCGTTTGGCCCCCCAGAGCGTTTCGTCCGCAGATCTACCCACCTTGGGAGCTGTTATCGTTTGAGGGCTCCGTTTCCGCGGTTCCGTTACGGCCTCGTATGGATGAACCGTCCATACCATAGAGAACTGTAGCAGACGCAACCCGTTTTGTGTCCATGTGAACGGGGCCTAAGTTCCACCTTTGAAATATTTTAATGACTGAACACATTGCTGCTGCAACCAAATAAGTTCCCAATGTGGGATGAATAAAGTATATCTATCCATCCATCCATCCATCCATCCATCCATCCATCTATCTATCTATCTATCTATCTATCTATCTATCCATCCATCCATCCATCCATCCATCCATCCATCCATCCATCCACCCATCCATTTATCTATCCATCCATCTATCTATCTATGATATAGAGATATAAAAAAAGACAGACAGATACACAGACAGACTTTTTCCTACCATTCCTTATCCTTGATCTATTTTATAAATGGTTACATACCTGCAGTCCACAGCTGGCTCCTTCTAAGATGGCCATGCAGAATGCTTCAGTCAGAGACGTGTTGAGAAAGATGTGACCCTGCACCAGAACGTTACGAACATCTTTGTGCTCTAAAGCCCCAAGCAGACGCACCCTGCAGCCACACAAATTAAAAAAATATGGCAAATGCAATATTACCTTAAAACTTAAAGAGTTCAGTGTTTTACTATCAATGTCAGACTGCTGTTGTGGGTCAATTGCTGGAAATTCACACCACAGTCACTTGGTTTCCTCAGACATCACAGCTTAGTTACAATCATTTCTTAATATTTGAATAAGCAGTAAGCTAAACAGTGTTGTCTACCTATAGTACGTGAAATGCAGCTGCTGCAATATGACAGTTCTGGTGAAGTAGCAGAGAGCGTGTTTTAAAAAAGGTTTAAGTGGCACCTCCCTTATCACTTTTTGGGGATATGAGTATACCTGTCATGTAGTTGGTATTTCTCTCTCACTTCCTCCAGAACAAGTCTCTTTGGTCCCTCTCCACCAATAAGGAATTGCAGATCTGGATGTTTGTGGCAGAGCACTGGGATTATTCCACCAAGAAGGTCGATACCTAAACAGAGGAAGAGTTGGTGAACACTTGCTATAAAAAGAAAATGATGCAATTCTTAATTAAAGCTAATTACAGGCTGACAGAAGCTGAGTATTTTAAGATGTATGAATGTTTAAGAATCAGATATTTATATTGAATAATTTTATGACTAACACCGTCCCTGGAATAACTATTAATGCAAGTTTGGTTTGTGCAAACTCAAGCGTTTTGAAGCGTTATTCACCAAAATTCACATTCTGCTGATACCCACTGTCCAGCCAAAATGTAATCAATAAGCTTAAATGTCTAATACAAGAGATTCTCAGTACCTTTGCGGTAGACGAGACGGCTGACAACAACAATAGTGATCCTGTCGTCTTGGCGCTGGGAGGGGTCAGGGGTGAAGTCAGTAGGGTCGACAGCGTTTGGAATAACAGACACTATCTCTGGGTTGAGTGCTGCGCGGAGCACCGTGTTCTCCTTACTGGTGTAAGACACGCACACAGTGTGGTTGGTGTCACACAGCGACACCGTCAGAAGCTTGTTGGTCAACACGGAGCTCACATCAGCAAACCCGAAAAGTGAGTGGTCGGTGAAGACCTGAAAATGAAAATACGCTTTAATTTCAGCAGAATATGTGCTGTGAAATGCTTTCCGAGACCTGGCTCATAATAAGTCAATTACCGTGGTCAGGCCCATGGTCTTGGCGTGGAACAGTGCATCATGGCCCATGGCGGAGAACGAGCTGTGTGCATGCACCACAGTGATGCGTTCCCTTACAAACACACAGCGCATCAGTGGGAGACTGTGGAAGCAGGTGGTGGCTGTGGACTGGTTGTACATCACCTGCAGGGGAAGGTAGTAGACCTTCAGTCCGTTGGTCAGGTGCCTGACACCTTTCCTCCTGCCATAGGCATGCGTGACAATGACCACCTTATGTCCTTTTTCAATCAAACACTGCGATAGCTGGTAAATGTGACTTTCTACTCCTCCCATATTTGGGTAGAAGAAGTCTGACACCATGCAGATGTTGTGCTTCCTGTTGGGGGGTCCAGCAGCCTCTGCGGGAGCTGCAGATGTTCCCTGAGATGAAGTGTTATTCACAGCTGCCGCTCTTCTTCGTTGGCCCATTGTAGATGCCTTGTGTGTCTCTGATCCTTACTGAAATAATACGTTTAATAATCGGTTAATAAATGAAAAGCAAAATGAATGGGTGAAATATGTGTTTCGATAATAATAAATAAGTTAAATAAAATTTCAAGCAAAAATAACATAGTTTAGTGTAGAAACAGTACAAATAAATGTCCCGACAATTTTGAATATTAAAAAATAACTTATCTCATTTATGACCAAGAATGCCAAACGCTCCCTTTTTCCACATTTTTAAATTGGGTTTAACTTTTCTCTTATGTTATTTTTATTACAAAGGATATATCTGTTGGGCTGTCTATCCTTGTTTATTTGATTGTCATTAAGTATTAAAAAATGCTAATTTGGTTTTCTCAGATCAAAAGTTGACATCTTTAATGTGTTTATTCAACAACAATGCAATAATTAAAGCTATTAAGTTAAATGTTAACTTGTTCACTCAAGAAGATGAAACAAAAGCTATTTATGGTTTATGTTTTTTATGAATGACTTCAAATTGTTTATTTATTATAAAAAAGGGAATGATAACTAGACCCAACCTTTCATTTCAGCACTAACTACATTCAACTGAAATTGAAAATATTTTATTGATTTATTATCATTAGCACAACAACTACAGACAAGCACTATTTGCAGTGAACATCTTTGTTGAGGCTCTCAAAAAAGTTAGTTTAATTTGTAAGCCATAAAAACAGTAAATGCTAAATGCAAGTTCAAATAAAAGGAACATATTGAATACAGTTATATACATTTCTGGCAGACAGTATTTCAAAGGAATATACTGAATGTAAAGAGCCATGTCGTGTGTAGCAATGTATTTTAAAATAAGAAATATATATATAAAGTTGTACAGCGATGTAAAAAGTATGTAGTAATAATGGTCCATGATAATAGGTTATAACTAAACTCCAAGTACTTGATAGTGAATCAAGCATCATAAATAAATAATAGAATATCTGTTATAAACCACCCCTGGTACTGTCAGTGTAAATTAGCTTCTGTCTAAGCATTAGTAGAGTGAATAATCCCTTCAACTTGCATTAACTATGCGTTAAATATAGTAAGATATTCAAGCTTGCTCTTCAGCACATATAGACAGTATTTACAAAACAATACGTGAGGGGACAATCTGCCAAATATAAACCAGAGTTCTAGTTCTGTTTACGTTAGCATCAAGCTAACACACTTTTTCATACGTAACCACTTTACTGACTTTAAAAGAGAGAGTTTCCTATCCTTCCTAAATGCCTTACCTTGGACGAAATGTCAATTCTGTTTCAGACTGGGAAAAAACACAAAACTCCTTTTTAAAATCATTTCGACTCGACAGTCCTGAGCTGGCATTTTAGCCACCTGTATCACTTCCTGGTGCGCTACTACGTCACACGCAATGACGTACCACGGTGATGTTGTTTCACATTTATTTTTTACACAGTATATCATTTTGATCTAGACGTTACAAGAAATGTAGTGTTATCATGTTCAATATTTTTAAGGAGTCAATAAAGTAACAAAATATAGACGTTTGTAAATCAAAAAGGTTAAAATATTTCATAGAATGTTTTACACTTACATGTATGTTGTTTGATTAGGGCAGGCAATGAATATATCACTAACCTTTATCACCAATCTGGGTTATTTTCTCATAAAGCAGATAACTTTTCATTAAATGAATTTTATATTTATTAGATAAATACATATTCCACAAAGCTGTTCCTTCCATCTGTCAAGACGTTTGTGACGTGACATTATATTTGACATTTTATTTAACATTGACACTTCTTTTTTTTTAAGTCTTCAGCATCACAAAGGAAGCCCCCCTTTGATATAATTTACTTTTGGAATATAACTTCTATGATAGATTGGCTAAGGCTAGCACAAATGTACATACTTCTAATATGAAAAGACGCCATGATCTATATTTGTACAGCTATGACTGATTTAGTTTAATTGATGACTTATTTAATTTAAATGTGAATGGTGTGTATTTACAAGGTAGTGCTGGCTGTTGAAGGTATGTATGAGATCAAAGAGGGAGGGAGTTTTTACTTGATAAGTTTGAAGTCATGAACTTATCTGAAATTGTTGGAATCCATGAAAATGTTCTGTGATATTGTTGCTGATTTAGTTGTCTGCCTATAATATATGATATGATATGACCTATAATATAAGCTCCATTAAGCAGTCACAACATGAAATGTATTCAACAGTGACAAACTCCCCAAGAATGAGGTAAAATCATAGACTGGGTAAAATGTAACGGTATCATGCTGACACGCAAACAACAAAGCAATTGATAGAAAGAAAGTAACAATGATGAAAGGATACAAACAACATTCGGATTTAGCAACTGAAAGTCTAAAGACAAAAGGGTTTAAGGCTTGTTTACTTGTTCTTACAAAACATTACAATATATTACATTACATTCATTAGCTGAGAGAAGTGTGTGCTAGAGTGTATGGTTTAACCATATCCTGGATGTACTAAGACAGGCTGGATCCCTTCACAGCACGGTAGGCCAGAAGCAGTGTCTTGAAGCGGATTCGAGCAGCAACTGGCAGCCAGTAAAGGGATCGGATGAGTGGTGTCATTGGTTGCGTTGCCTTCTTGGTCCGTACTGGACCCAGCAAAGCATTTTGAAATGTTTAATTTTAAACCTTTGTTGGAAAGTTCACACATTATGCAGTACACCAACTTCTTTTCAGACTTGGAAAGATGAATCATTGTGTGCTTGTTTGGTTGTCTAACCATTATTCACATACATTCGTTTTCGGTGTCAGACCTCTAAATGTCACAAAACTGTCACAGACCTTGATGTACTATATTACATACAATGGCCATAACCTATTTATTTACAAAAGTATTACAAATCTGTACTTAGTGAACCATGTATAGGGAAGTTATGGCATATACAGAAGAAAAAAAACACACCATCATAAAGGAATAGAAGAGACTTGATCATCAACGTTAAAGAAACAAGAAAATCACAGTATACAGTAAGTCACCCATAGGTACACACATGTCTTAGACCTTCTACACATTTCTGCGTTTCATTTTGTTCTAATGTGAAATCAAGATTTATAGTATTTGTATTGTGCTATAAAAATATCACCTTTGTGTTATATATGAAAATAATATTTGCAATTTAAAATATGGTTGCATATAAACACATAATACATATTTCCTATTATTGTTGCAAAAGCTTGCAATATCAGATAAGGTCCAACATCTTAAATTTGAAGGCAGACATGCTTACCATTAAATGGCTCTGTTTTATACAGTATTTTATTAATAAAGTATACGGGACTATATATGAATCAGCTTAACTGTTGTGTGTATTAGAGACTTTTGAAAAGAAAAATAAGTAGCATCATACAAACCTCCACAAGAGTTCACAAAATGGACATTTAAAAAAAAAAAAAAACACATTCCCAGAGGGGCATGAACACAGGATGTAACCTGCCTGTTAACAATTTCTTTGCGGGCATTGTCAATCTTACACATGACTAACCACAGTGTGGTTGAAGGTGCTTTCACTTTTCTTTCTTTTTTGCACGATACAGTTTTGTCCTGTTTTGTTAGCCTTTGAAGTTGTTGGTCTCAACTTGTTGTATCCAGGGTAAACTCCTTTATCAAAGACAGAAGATATGGAAAGATAAAACACAACGTCCAATGTCAACACAATTACTTATTTTCATCTAACTCTGTTTTTCCCCTTATCATTTATTTCTTATATTTATCTTCCTCTCTCCTTTACACATGGACACATTTTGTTTAGTACACACAAATTGGTTTAAACACATTCTGTATTATTCTGTTCGTTTTTTCCCCCTATATTTTGTCATTTGATTTACTTTCTATTATCATGTTTGGCTGTTTGTGTCAAGTGTTGTGCAACTGTGGTTAAACGAGTAAACCTGAAATACAAACTGCTTTAGAATCAGATCTTGGCATTATGACAAACACTTACTATGAGACGTTCCTACGGCACCACAAGAGCAATGAAAGTCCAAGCACAAACATAATGGGAATGTAAAAGTAGCTTCTTCGTTGGTCCTTGCCGTAGTTGGAGGCCGGTGTAGGGGGAATATTTGTATCTGTGTCAGAAAAATGCAAAAAAAAGCCATTATTTGATGGCCCATCCTAAACTTTACTTTAGTTATTTTAAGATATGTTGCATGATGAATGATACAGATAATATCATAATGCTTTTTGCAGAGTATTATTGAACAATAAGTCCCAACGTTTATGAAATAAATTAAATCAAATAAATACCTGCATCAGAGCTGTTGTACGTTGCTATGGCTTTGGCTTTGGCTTTGGCCTTGTCCCGACATCTAGGTGCTGAGGTCCAGTTGAGAGTAGTGTTGAGTTGGCTGTAGAATTGGATTTGGCCAGTAGGATCATCCGGGTTGTATTTTTGAGTTATATTAGTGGTGATTGAATTTTGCAGAGGCACTCCATCCAATTCCCACTCAATCTCTGTCGTGTTGTAGCATCCCTTTACATTACACTTGAAAACATTTACACCTCCACTGTTGTTGGCTGTAACACTGTAGCATGCTGTTGAGGGAAGACTAAAGTTACAATTGTGCGAGATTGTATTACTCTTACTGTTAATGGGTTAAATAAGAGATTGGTTGATTTGCATAATGAATTAATGACTTGCCATAAATGTTTAGAGTTACAAAAGGTCTTTTGTATGTCTCATCAATGCTAAAGGTGCATCTGTATTTCCGCTGGTCCTTTGCTGTGATGTTGGTGAGGAGAATTGAGCAGTTTTCTCTGTTCTCAGACAGAAACGCTTTTCCTCTATCCTTATATTTGTCATCGAATGCTTCAGCGGTCTGTGTGTGTTTGAACACCGCCAACCCTTTTGTGCCTTCTGTGTCTTCTGTCTGCCACCTAACCTCCCTGCTCACATTTCTGCCTGAGCAGGCGCATGGCAGAAGGACATCATGTTCTAGACAGCCATTGATAGTTACATCTTCACCTACAACAGAAAAAGTACATTCAGGTATGTCCAGTTTCCAGACTCTCGTCAAAATATGAGTTTTTAACATACACTGTTAAAAATTGAATTTTGTAATGATTTGCCACTAGGGGTCTCTCAATCAAACAGTAACAAATCCTGGTAATTTACTGCCATTGTTATAATAAATGCAGTCAGGTTAAGATTTCTTGATAGCTAACTTTCTTTTCAGTCTTATTCGCAGAGGTCTCTTCCTCTCCAAAAAAAACAGATTAGGTGATTTAACAGGTAAAAAACATAGACTGTATATGCAGTAAAACAATGAATAAATAAGTTTTGTGTTAAAAATTCATGTGGACACTAATGAAAAGGGCTGCACATTTGCTCTGTTTCTACTCTGATGACTAAAAACCCTCCATTAAGATTATTAATGTATTTAAAAGGATCTGAATAGTGTATCTTAAAAAGGGAAGTGAGTACGATATATAAACCGGAGAAAGCAATAGTTCCGTGGGGATTTCAGGACATCCTGTGCATCTGATGAGTGTTTTAGTCTATTGTGATAAGGCAACCACCTGGACCAATTGGTGTTGTCTGACATGTAAGTGATCTTTGATGTATTCCTATAAAGAGTCTGTCCTACAGTAATCACCACACACTCTTGGGGAGGCGTCATGCGTGCACGCATTACAGATCTTAAAGGACTTTGTATAAATATTGTGTTTCTTTGCATAGTTGCCTAACTCATAATTTTCTCTAAACAGCAGCTGATTTTAAGTTGCGACGAAATTTCCATTCCTGCCACCATTCTAATTTTTCTAGTGTTTGTTTGGAACAGCTTTTTATTAATAAAGCTCGCTTTTTGTTCATACTTTTATACCCCAATCTCTCTATTCCGCATGTGGGTCCTGATAACCTTCTGTTCCTGATATAGTCGGGGGCCTAGGGGATTTTTTGGTTCAGATTCTCGCAAATTCGCCAAATTTGGTACAGATGTTGTCCACACCGTACTTAATCATTTTAAGATGGGTGCCAAGATTGGCGCCCCATGGTACTGCCATATTGCGCAATCCAATATGGCTGCCACCCGAAAAAAACGGAAAGTCATAGAATCATAAATAATACCACTTTTTAGGGGGTTTCTGGGTCGTAGAATCTGATTCTGGTGTTCTTTTAATGATTTGAGGTCAAGATTACCCCTCAAGGTCAAGTTTACTCATCAAAGTTAGTACATAAAGGTAATATTGGGGTAAAATCCGGTATTTCTGGTGCGCCATGCCAGATGCTACCCCCAAAAAGTTATTTTTTTCCATTATAAGTTGTAGTTGTATATATATCAATGTTTCACAACTCAAAACAGTAGATTGTTTATTATAAACAACAAACTAATACAAGTCCAACTTCAACAACAGTAAACAACAGTAGGGGACAATGTAATCAAAATAGTTACTCCGTAAAACTTGCTAAAATCAAAAAGTTAGATCACAATGTTGTCTTTCACATTCTTTGTGTCTCCATCCCTTGCAAGGTGTGGAGTTACTGGCTGTCATCTTCATTATTAAGGCACCCACCTTCGCATTTGCAGAGGATTGTGCATCGGACACCGATACAGTGGCATTTGCACTTTCCCATGCATCCCTTGAGGCAGCCACAGCGCACAAGAAGGTCACATGCTGCTGATGCATCACTAAGAGTGGTCCACAGTGGTTGCCATGTGCCAGTGCCATCTTTGTGCCAGCCCCACTCACTGAAGTCAGGAATTTCCTGCTGGACCGAGGTTGCCTGATTCCAGTAGAAACTTGCCTGCAGTAGCGCTCGCTTGACATGCTGGAACAGTGCAGCTTGGGTAGGTGGGAGGTTTTCCAGGGATCTACTTCCAGTGGTGAAGAGGCAATGTCTGGCCTCATTGACACCAGCTGCACCACACCCCTTGCTGTACATGAGCACGACAAATCGTTCAATGTTCTGCATATGCACAGACTCAAGACTGAAGAGGTCAGGGGTGTTTGTGAGAGCAACTAGTGTGTTGGTGAGGTCTGGTATGCTTCTCCAGGCTGCCCAAGCTGTCTTCTTGCCACATCCAAGAAACTGGGAAGTTGTGTCACACCCTGTTAAGCTGTGGAAGAGGGGTAGTGCCAATGACTTTGATGGACCGAGATCAGAGTAGATGGTATGGACTGGTATGTCACGATATTTTCGACCAGTACCGAAACCCACCCAGAGCTCCGTTAGGCCAAGGGTCTCGAAAAACCGGATTGCCAAAATGACAACATCGCTGTCTACGGTGCGAACAAAGGCTGTTGTATGACCCTGCTCTGCTGCATGTGCCAGATGCAGGAGGATCCTGGTGTCTGCCTCAGAATGGTTGCACTTCTGTAGTTTTGTGACATCACAAGGCATGTTGGAGAGCACAGTCTCAAAGTGGGTAGTCAGAAGGAGCTTTCCACGCATGTCATTCTTTGAGATCTGTGTGCTGATGAATGAGAAGAGCTCCTTTTTGTTGTCCTCGTTTTTTAGGAAGCCACTCCATTCATGCTTAGGGATTGGAGTGCTACCATCACCGACTTTTGTCCGTGAACCATTCCCACGCCGTTTCTGTGTAAGATATTTTAGGTTATTTTCCTCTGGGTAGTTGTCCCATACAGCATCAATGCGGTGGGTACTAGTTGTCATTTGGGCCTCCAGAAATGGTGTAATGTTGAGCAAGACATACTCGCTGAATGTCTTTGCTGTTGTGGGGCGCACCATGTGGATGACTGCTGCCATATCCAACACCACAACGGTAGATTGTTTGGCAGAAGCTGCACGACCTGTGCTAGCATTGAGGCATTGAAGAATGTCAGACTTTGTCCCAGATCGCAGAGACCCTCTGTCCGCCAGGCTCGGTGGCTCTCTCTGATTTTCGAATTGAAAGAAGTCTGTCATGTCAGCATTGGGACGTGACTGGAGTGAAAGGAACAGTTGTGTGATTAAAACCATGTTCTGCTTCTGTATGCCACCGTCCTTTGTACCTTTTTTCTTGGGGCCAGTTCGGTTGGCGAATGTTAGCATGTTTTTCCGCTTGACGGTATCAGATACTGGTACTGAAGCCATTTCCAATCTTTCCTTGACATATGCTGCATGAAGGGTCTGGCCGGCTTCATGGATTTGAGATAAAGAAGCAACAACTGCCGGCTCCATGACATTCTGTGTATCGAGTGCAATAAGCTCCTGGCTTGTAGCAAGGAAGGGGTTGCCTAGCTGCTGTACCACATCGATGAACGAGAGTACATCCTTGCGAAACTTTACTTGCAAGTTATGTCCTTCCTCATGATGAGCAGTGGATGACGTTGGTGGGTCATTGATGGCCTCAAACTCCTCAACTATCCGTGTGCAATCAGGTCCAGCCAGCATAAACAATGTAAGGGCTTCAGGATTCTCATAGAGTCCAACGGCTCCGCCATGCGCCTGGAGGCTTTTGTTGGACTGCTCATGTGCTTGGTCCTTGGCCATGAGGCTGAACTTTCTAGCTGATTTCTGCACAACAAAGTTGCCTTTCATGAATTCAGCATGTACTTGAGGGTGTTTATCAGCTATCTGAACCATGTCACGGACATGGACTAGCATCCAACGTGCGTAGTTTGTGTGGTCCAGGGCGTGAAACCAGCCGCAAAGTTCGTCACATGCTTGCACATATAGTGGAAAGTCCCCTTCCCGCAGGGACCGCACAAAGCGACACATCAGAAGCTCCAGCTTCATTATGGTTGACCAGAACTTGAACTGGGGAACAGTTTGTGAACGTTGATCCCACATATCAAATGACTCAGGTGGGCCCATTATACTCTCACAATACTCTGCGTAGGCGGTCTGTTTGAGCTCATAAAGTGACATGAGAGAAACTTGATGGGCATACCTTGTGCGTTTGATGTGATGCTCATTGAGCGCAGATTGTGCGCGACCGGATGTCAGGACCTCAGCCTTAGCGAGGATGGTGGCCCACCCGGAGTCGAGCAGCAGCTTCCCAATCATTAGGTGCATCTTGTCTTCAATATGCAGCGCACCCATCATGGCAACCAACTTGTCTTCTCCCAAAGTGTTGGGGTATTGCCATTGGAGCAGTTTGATGATAGCAAATAGTGGCTGATCTGCACCGAGTACGCTAGTCTGGCCTGGGTTGAGGAACTCTGTGCCTTGCATCGTCAGCTCCATCGCGTGCTTCATTGAAGATGCGGATGCGGCCTTGTCTGGGAATAGGGGGTAGATGCCGATCTCAGCTGGGGGCTTCACTGATTGCTCGCTGGCTAGCATAGAGTTGTATCCCGACCAAGTGATGATGTCACCCTCTGCTAACGTGCCTTGCTTCGGCACACTGTTAACGTGTGCCATCCATACCTCATCCTTGACCGTGGCACCTTGCACATCAAGCGGTGGTCTGACTTTGCTGTTGCCATATTTTGGTGCAAAGACATCTGTTTGAGTAAGTTGGACTGGGGGCTGGATCACGTAAGAGTCTGGTAGCTTTGGAGTCGACGTGTCAGAGGGGTCAAGCTTAATTGGATCCCGCTTCACACCTAGGTTCTCATGCGAGAGATGGTTGGTCACGCTAAGGGCATATCCGTGGAACTCATCCAGTGAGAAGTTGCCCTGAGCCTTGCTGTCTAAATTATCCACATCATGGGTGGTGAAGACATTGAGACGGCTGTTGGTTGGTAGTACCACTCCATCTAAGACATGGCGAGCACACACCGCTTGAGCAATACCTCGCTTAACTTGCATGACCCGTTTGTATGATACTGACATGCCTTGAGCATGTTCAATATCAATCTGTTTTTTGTTCCGTCCATGTCCATGCAGCCTGAGGCCACGATACAGGGGGAAGGGGGTTTCTCGCTCCTTGTTGTGGCGTATTGTATCCGTCTTCACAGCGTGGTGTGTACCCTTACTAGTATTGTAGATAAGCAGTTGTGAGATGTTGCATGCAATTCTCTCCCTTGCATTCAGATTGCTGTCTTCACTAATCTTCTCAAGAGCTGATGGGCCCTGGAGCACTACATTGAAGAAACTCCTCATCTCTTCACTAACTGGAGCTGTGAGGCAGTTAGCAGGAAAGGAGCCATCAAAAGGCAGTTGACTCTGTATAAAGTTGTGCATCATCATGGCAGCCCGCATGAAAATAAGAGCATCTTCTTGACCAATTTGTGCGCTATATGTCTTGGCAAGCTCATCAGCAACCTTAAACTTGTGAGATAGATAAATATCCTTCCGGCCTTTATTTTCCTTGGAAACCTCAACCCATTCAGGTAGAAACTTGAGAAGGTGATCCTTGAATCGGGTTGAGTGTGGCACTTTTTCATCTTGGCATTGATGACCTTGATCACTCGTAAACTTTCGATACATATTGCGTAGCTCTGAGAGCTTGAATAAAGTGTTCTCTGAATGTTCGATCAGGGCTATTATCTGAGCGCAGATGATCGTATTGAAGGGCGAAGGTGCAGGCCGCACCGAATCACGTTTCTCAGTAGCGATAGCGGTGTTTCTTAAACTTACATAACAGTTATGGTGAGTATGGAAATCAGCCGCATGTGCATCAGAAGCTGGGGCAACTAGTCTGCCAAGTAAAGCAAAGTTTTTGTTGGTCTTCGCCCAACTCTTTAGATTGTTATCTACATCATCAGATGTTGCCCTGTGGAGGTTAGCTGGATCCACGCCCTCACAGATGATACAATATTTGACATTGCCTTGTTGCTGAAAATTCCCAGATGATCTGAGTTTTTTGGGACTAGGGCCAGTCTCTGCACTGGGGGCAGCTTCTTTGTCTTGCTTCTCTCTCGCCCGTTTAACCCGAGAACTACTACAATAAAGCCTGCACGTTTTGTGATACACAGCCTTATGCAATGTAAGAGTTGCTGCAATGCCTGAACCATCATTCAACTGACTAATCGTGACGTTACAAGGAAGATCATTGGCATTGATATCATTGAAGTCTTTTAGATCCCTCTCAAGTGATACAAGTCCCTCTGTCTTTGGAGTTGTCAAGCTTTCTCC
This sequence comes from Notothenia rossii, assembly GCF_949606895.1. Taxonomy (NCBI): domain Eukaryota; kingdom Metazoa; phylum Chordata; class Actinopteri; order Perciformes; family Nototheniidae; genus Notothenia; species Notothenia rossii. The sequence goes on from NC_136904.1 coordinate 79,732,014, forward strand.
AGGTTTGACCATTTGACAAAGACAACAGAGTTCCCAGTTCATAATTTTGATAGAAGACATGCTTGACTTGACACTCTTGTTCTAGTCCATTATGATGATGTAGGCTCGTCGACACAAAGAACTTTCACTTGCCATCCCGTCTTATAGGTGACATAGCAGGCACCTAAAAACAAGGACATAGGTTTGGTATCAACGTTGGTTGGGACCAGAGAGCAGAGTGCACATGCAAAAATGATAGCAATATTAGTATCCCCAGGACTTCATTTAATTCACTTCATATCATTGTTCTAATTTATTGATGACTTTATTTGGGCAAAATAATGAATTAATAATGAAATTTCTCAAAATGACATTAGTTATCTTATTAGCTGGCAAGTGTACAGGCAGATTAACCTTAGCTCAGCAAGATATCAATCACCAACAATCACTGAGCTAGCTAGCTTCTAATCTCTGAGCAATTGTTAGCTAATGTTAGTCAGAGCTAATATAGCTAATGTTAGCTAGCTTGAAAACATCAACTACATGTTCTTTGACAGTATTCACACCATGAAACTATAACAGCACACTAATTTCATTATGTTGTCTATCAGAAAATGCATGCACTTTTGCTAACATTACAACTTACCTGTCTTTTGTATGTGGACCATGAATCACCAGTACAGCCTCATTAGGTTACCTTCACCTGGTTTAACTGGCAGGCTGATTCAGCAAACACAGCACATGTTGTTACTGTTTGACTCCTGCCTTGTCTCTCAAACAAGTTTGAAAATAGGTTAAATGGCAAAACATTATTTCCAATAAATAATGATACCATTTTATTTTTTATGACACAAAATGACCTTTATGTTAACTTAGAGGGGTAAACTTGACCTCATATCATTGAGATGAAACCAGAATCAGATTGTTTTGAATTGTGAAATAAAACATTGATACATACAAGTATAGCTTATAATGAGAAAAAAAAATGGGGGTAGAATCTGGCATGTTGCACCAGAAATACTGAATTTTACCCCGATATTACCTTTATATACTAACTTTGATGAGTAAACTTGACCTTGAGGGGTAATCTTGACCTCAAATCATTTAAATAACACCAGAATCAGATTTTACGGCCCAGAAAACCCCTAAAAAGTGGTATCATTTATGATTCTAGGCCTTTTTGTTTTTTTCGGGTGGCAGCCATATTGGATTGCGCAATATGGCAGTACCATGGGGCGCCAATCTTGGCACCCATCTTAAAAATGATTAAGTACGGTATGGACAACATCTGTGCCAAATTTGGCGAATTTGCGAGAATCTGAACCAAACGGTCCTTTTTTACCCCCTAGGCCCCCAACTTATAGACATACTGGAATGTCTAACAAAGATAGCATCAGCTTTATTTCCAACCATACATCTGGAGTGAACGTATCACACACACACACTGATGTCTGCTTTCATTTTATTTTTAAATGTTTCTTTTAACATTATTTGTATTTAGTTGCTTATTCCATGGTAACATTTTTAGTGTGTTTAGAAGGAACTCACAATGTGGCTCCTACTTACATTTTCAAATCATTTTAATAACATTCCATTCTGTATCAGAGTTATTGACTAATTCGATATCTCCATTCTGATCTGTAGTTCAAACAACTGCACCGCCACTCCTTAACTGCACACTTTCCTTTTGTTTGTATTGGGCAAACAGAAAGGTATACATATTTATTGACAGAGAAATGTGAACAATTTGAAGCTCCAGTCTTACAGATATTCCAAATAAAAGTTGTTTAGTTTCAAACAAGAAAAAAAAGTCATATTTTGATGTCGCAGCAAAATTATGGAAACACGTGATTCTTTATGGTTTTTCACTGTACCTTGTGTGTAGGTTAGATGTTGAAAAGACGGACCTATAATTAAAATTAAACAGAAATAATTGCATCACTGGAAAGTTTGGAAACCATATCAGTTCACCTAAATACAACAAAAACGAATTGATTGCACAAAAGTTACATTTATGGTAAGCCTTTTCGTGACGTCAAGGCAGGGCTTAGGTTCCTCTTTATTCACATTAAATTATCATTTTTGAGGGTTTTCATTGCTAACGGCTGTTTCTTTGTTAAAGTTGCACAAATAACTAATACATTGAAATGTAAAATTAGGCAACCACTAAACGCACGAACGATCAGACGTACTGTAGCACAAACACAAAATGCAACATGTGTATAAGAATTACACATCTACCAGTATTGTCCAAGGTCCACATGCTGAAGTAGCTTACACACTTACATTCACAATTAAATATCCCATGTAACATGGAACTGTCATAATTCTTCAGGATATAATGTTAATGGTTTGTATTGAGGCTTACCTGCTGAGACAGTTACGACGATAAACACTGCCAGGAAAGTTCTCATGTTGCAACTCAGTGTCTCGAGGATATGCTGTGAACTTGGCAGCCTATTACAATTTCGAGAAGAGTTTCTTATTCTAATTACCTCCGTGTAGTAGAAGTATTTTCTTCACTAGCCAACATTTTCCAAAATCCGTTCAATAAGCCAGAAATCCTTTTACGTCCGAAACGAAAGTAACACATGTGGTCGAAGTTTCCGGAGCAGCAGACCATCTTAAAAATGATTACAAATACGTCAGTATCTGCCTTGTCATCGATAAATGAGCCTCCCACCTATGCCTTAGTCCCTCGCGTTTGCTTGGTCAAATGAGCGACTCTTCATTTTTGAGTGCGCGATTTATCGCCCATTTACGGTAATCACTGAGAAGCGGCACTGACGTTAGTACAAGAATAAAATAATGCATTTTTGTTCTGCTTTATTTGTGATACAAATAATAGTTACCATAAGTTCTACATGAAATGTATACTGTTGGATTCAGTAGGCTAATAGTTAGACCACTGCCACAAGTACAATGAAGTATTTGTACTATACTTTTCGAGTAATCCTCTGTCAAACCCCTCCTGAGAACATTCATGTATTCTGCTATATTTGTTGAGGGATAAAATGATTTTTTGCAATAAGTTCTACATGAAATTGATACTGTTGTGCTCAGTACTACTTGGACTACTACCACAAATACAATCAAGGGTTTTTACAGAGTACTTTTCGAGTAATCCTCTGTCAAACTCCCTCCTGAGTACAATAATGCATGTTTTTTGCTATATTTAATAAGCGTTAGAAAAATGTTCTTCACAATACGGATAATGTTGGACAGAGTGTTTTAAGAGGATATGGTAGATGACATCAACACTAGAATCGATCAATACTCTAGCAGCAGCATTGTTACCCCTTGGAAAGTCAGAGACTATCCTGGATAGCTGTTAACAACTTTCCTTCACCTCAGTTACACACCCTTGTCCTTCTTGTTGGCCTCTTATGATGCTGCTAAAGTCCTTCTACTGCACCTTTTGAAGACTCCAATACAGGCATTTGTACTCTATGTGTTTGGAGAAATGACACAATAAATGGCCCAGATTTGTACACATCGAAATCTTGTAGTGCAGTGTGCAGGAAGAAATACACACTGGCTAAGCCTTCAGGTGATAGGCTTTGTTTTGCAATATTTATTCAAAGTTAACTTCTTATTGAAAATATTCAATTTCTGAGAATAAATGCATCAAATTGAACATATAAATGAAAACTATTTCCCAGCAACCGCATCCCCCGCTTTTTGGAAAAATTGAATATTAAGGTACGATAAGATAAGAAGTACTTTATTGATGGGAAATGTTTGCGTTTCAGCAGCATAAAAAGAGAAGGCATTGTACATTAGAGAAATTAAAAGACTAGAAATAAACAATCCAAAATAGAAACATCTCAAAAAGAAACAAAATAGCATTAAAAAAAGAAGAAAATATACATGTTAAAATACAAATGTACAGTGACAAAATATAAAGCAGGATATTATACATTAAGTGTGAAAAGTACACAGTAAAAACACTTGATTGTACTTGTAGGAGTAGTCCAAGTAGTACTGAGTCCAATAGTATCAATTTCATGTAGAACTTATTGCAAAAAATCATTTTATCCCTCATCAAAGATAGCAGAAAACATGCATTATTGTACTCAGGGGGGGAGTTTGACAAAGGATTACTCAAAAAGTACACAGTAAAAACACTTGATTGTACTTGTGGGAGTAGTCCAAGTAGTACTGAGTCCAACAGTATCAATTTAATGTAGAACTTATTGCAAAAAAATATTTTATCCCTCAACAAATGTAGCAAATACATGAATTATTTTACTCAGGAGAGGAGTTTGACAGAGTATTACTCAAAAAGTACACAGTAAAATTATTTCATTGTATTTTTGGTAGTAGTCTAACAAGTACTGAGTCCAACAGTTCCAATTATATTAATAGTAGAGGAACGAACCCCCCAAAAAGGCTTTAGTTACCGAGGTAGAACAAAGCACAACCATGTTTTTTCATTACTTTAATATGTCTAGTTTATGAAACGCATTGTTGTATACAAATATTTTACTGCAAAATTATTATTTTTGGTTAATGTTTGGAACTTTCCCATAACCGAAAATAGGGGGGCGTGTTGGCCTTATCCCCATGTGGAAATAGCAGTCTCTGGTACATATAAATGACATTTTTGGGTGATTGGACTCTTTCCCTCACATCCGGAACCAAGGCATCATATTTGACCAAACCCTCTCCTACAACAGATACATCAAACAGATCACAAAGACAGCCTTCTTCCACCTCAAAAACATCAACCGTCTACGTCCATCCCTCTCTCCCACTGCTGCCGAAACCCTCATCCACGCCTTCATCACCTCCCGTCTGGACTATTGCAACAGCCTCCTCTATGGTTCACCTGCAAAAATCCTCAACAAACTTCAATATATCCAGAACTCCACCACCCGTCTACTCACCCACACCCGAATCCGTGAACACATTACACCCGTCCTCATCAAGCTCCACTGGCTCCCCATCCCCCAGAGAATTCAGTACAAGATCCTCCTGATGACGTACAAAGCCCTCCATAACCTGGCCCCATCCTACCTGACTGACCTCCTCCACAGACACACTCCCACTCGCTCCCTCCGCTCTGCCACTGCCAACCTCCTGTCCCTCCCCACCCGGACCAACATCAAGTCTTGGGGCGACAGAGCCTTCTCCGTTGCTGCACCCACCCTCTGGAACTCACTACCCCAATCCATCAGAGATTCTTCCTCCCTCACAGCATTCAAAACCTCACTCAAAACCCACCTGTTCAACACTGCATTCAACCACTGCATTCAACCACTGACCACCCCCCTCCCCCCCTATTTTCTGTTTTGTTTATCTCTTTTTGTATTTCTTTGTCTTTTTTTGTTGTTGTCTTTTCTTAATTCTCTGTCAAAGCGTCTTTGAGTTTCATGAAAAGCGCTATAAAAGTCTCATGTATTATTATTATTATTATTTAGTTTAAAAATGACAGAAAAGCATAAACATACCTTTTGCATTTTAAATGTCCTATTCCATTTCCGCCTATGACTTATGTGTGTTTAAGTGTTAATATTATACAAAGAAGGTAAAAGGTAATGTATGGAAGCCCATTTCAGAATACTGTTTCTGGTCCAGTGAGTGTAGCCAAACTGTGAAAAATCAAAGTGCTGGGTGGAAAAAATCAAAGTGAGATGCCACTTTCACTTATGATGTTTTAAGTTACTGTGCCCACATACTTGTACTTATTATAAGGGATGGTTTCAAATGCAGGACTTTTAGTTCAGAGAGCACATAACACAACATATATTATAACATGTCATGATAATTTCTTCATCGTTGCGTATGAAGATAATATTGTAAAATGGGTGGAGGTTTAAAGTCAAATGACTTTTCCCTGGCATGAAAGCACGGACACATACCCACGCACACCCGGCCCACGCCACCGCCCCCACCCAAACCAAACACATCCAGCCTCGCGCCGTCACAGTAGGGAGCTAAACAGGGAGGGATCACCGGGAATAGTTCAGCTGGTGTCGACACATATCACCGTCTGCTTCGACTATTTCTAACGGGAAAACCGAGAACGTACCGGTGGTGCTGGATACCAGGAGGACGACATGGGGGAGTTCACGGCGTTTTTGCTGTTACTGGTGGCGACCTTGACGCTTTCATCCGAGGTTAGTAGCGTTCCGTGGAGAAATCTCAGACGGTGGGAGTGGGTGAGTGGATCCGTGGCTCCGCGGCTCATCTGCGGGCCTGTAGCCACACTGACCACCGTCTAACCGGAATACAGACGTGTTTAACGGTTATATTTTAAATGTTACGGTCAATAACTGCTGGCATGAAGGCCGTGTAATCTTAACAGTTAACGGAGCTGCTCATAAAGATAACAATATTACGGGAATTTGACGAGGCCCACTCTTGATGTTATCCAAGGATTTGTTATTTTGTCCTGTTTTGAACATCTTGTTGTGTGCGTTCATCAATATTTCAGGTTTGTAGTGTTACACAAGAGATTTACTGCGAGGAATTAGCTAACCAGAAAATGTCAGCAATGCTACCAAGGCCTACCATTAGATGTCAGTGATTGACAGTTTGGCCCTGCAGTGTTGGACATGTTTAGGTCAATCCAGTGGAGGGAGTTTCTTTTACGCAGTTATGTATAATGTAACAATAATGCTTGCTGTAGAAGGAAGTTATTTGTCAGTAACCTAGCTAATGCAGCTAAAAGGGTTTAAAGCTAACGTTAGCTCTTTTCAGAAATGTACACGGATTGGCATGGCAACCGCTAGTGGCTAAAAAACGTCCTACGTATGCAGTCAGTTTGGGATTTGTGTTTTAAACCCGTAAATACACCAGATACGACCGACACATACAACACGTTGAGGGTTCATTTGTTATATCTCCTGATACAGACGTTGTTGTTTTTATTTATTTTAATGTACTGTGTTATTCTTGCTGCTGCTGCGTGGTCATGGCGAACTCGGTCCAGTTCAGCAGTGTTGCAGCTGCAGGGTGTGATATTGCTGAGGAGAATGGAAAAAGATGCAGCCTTTTTAGTTTGACACTAAGCAAGATGGCGCCTGCAGCTTGCTGCTGTTGCTGATGCTTTGCAGGACCAGAGAGAAATACACAAGCTTTTGAAGGATCTACTGGAGATAGAATGAATAGGGCCTATATTGCATAATTCAAATCAATATGCATACAGCTGTACTCTCAGTACCATGCTACACTTAAGGGTGCATGTAACTTAGTAGAGTGTTTCTATTAACTGCAGGCTTGATATAACCCAAACCAAATCCCTACGTGCTACATAATAAAATGCCCCTACAGCAGAATAAAGCAGGACACTACTATTGTCGAGAACCTTCCATTATAACCATGTTGCCATTCTAGTATGACTATGCTGAGGTGCTAGACATATGCCATATTGAGAGCACCCTGTGAATTAATTTACATATATTAGTTGTATTTTAGAGTGCTATTTTAAGATTGCAATGTTTCATAGGATCATATGATCTGTCTGGTCAGATTGGCTTTATAGCCAATGCAATCTAGGTAAATCCAATCATTGTGTTGAAATGTATTTCATTTCCCTGCATGTGTTTTAGGCTGCAGGCTGAGACAATGATTAAAAGAGCAGCACAGGCCCTAAGATGTGATAACCTTTGCCGTGGCCTGCTGCCACATTGCCCTATGGTCAAACAGGAGTTTGTGAAAACTTTTTTCTTTCATGTAGATGAAGACTAGTTTCAACTGGTTGTCTTAGTGTAATCCAAGACCACCAAGTAAAGGAGAAATTAAGTAATAGCATGTTTGTTCATATAACTGTGCCTTCTGGCTTATACGCTTGTCCATTAACATGATTTGAAAGATTAGCCAATGATACATGAGGTTGTCAATGCATGGTATACTCAGTTGGCAGTTTAGGATTACCATCCTGAGTTGTCTTCCTATTTTACCCATCGCAAAATAAATCAACTATAAAAAATAACAATGGCCTAATAAGGTGAGAATAGAGTAGTTTTCAGCATGAAGGAACAAAGTTAACCCATCCTGAATCACAGGCAGATAATATAATGCAATGCTTTACAAACAATCGTTGTATTGTCAACAGATGGCTTGGTGGCGTATTGTCAAGCTTGTATCATCAGTCTTTTCTAATGTCTGCTAGAAAAATATAAGATCCAGAAAGCAAAGCACATTGAGACGGTTGGGCTGAAGAGAAGGTTATATGTTATCTCACATTAGCTCACAGCTGGATTTTAATAGTCTGTGGTTCAAAAGCTTTCTACTCTTTGCAATGAGACGCAATATGATCTTCTCCACATACTCATTGCGCTTCCTTTAATGTAGGAGATGAGCAAAAGGGCATATGTGCTGGCCTGTGGCTGTAATGCTTAGCTTTCTGGCTTATAGGCTTAAAGGGATAAATCAGAGAATCTTGTCTTGCTCAGGCTTAAACCGGTAATACAATCCTTTACCTTGTATGTAGTAACTTAAATGTGCAAGGATGTTACAGATGCATTTTGAAGAGACCTTTAACCTTATGATTCACTAATCTATGTCCTGCAGAAAGAGACGTATGTTGTGCAGGACTGCAGGTGAAAGAAAAAGGAATAAACTGAAGTGGCTAAATATACATTAGCTGCATCAGGAGATATTTATGTTTAAGTTATACTTCAGCCAGTTCGGTACCATCCATCATCATTGTTGTCCTCTCTTTCTCCTTGTCTGTCCAGGTGCCTGCTGATGACTCTGTGGATATGCAAACTGAGCCCCAGGTGGCTATGTTCTGCGGGAAGCTCAACATGCACATTAATGTGCAGAGTGGAAAATGGGAGTCTGACCCTTCAGGCACCAAGAGCTGCATCGGCACCAAGGAGGGCATCCTGCAGTACTGCCAAGAGGTATTTATACAGAGTGACGTGACAGGGAAACACATAGGGACAAATAAATCAAGTAGACAGGAAGATGCAGCTAATGCAGTAACAAAGGACATGAACATATCTCACTTTTTCTCCAGGTTTACCCAGAGTTGCAGATTACAAATGTTGTAGAGGCCAACCAGCCTATCAGCATCGAGGACTGGTGCAAGAAAGGCCGCAAGCAATGCCACAGTCACACCCACATCGTGGTTCCCTACCGCTGCCTGGGTAACCAGTTTACCAGTTCATCATTCGAATGTTACTGAGCATGTTTATTTACATGATATTAACATAGACCTTTTTCCTTTTTCAGTTGGAGAGTTTGTGAGCGATGCCCTGCTCGTTCCTGACAAGTGTAAGTTCCTGCACCAGGAGCGTATGGATCAGTGTGAGAGCCACCTGCACTGGCACACTGTTGCCAAAGAGGTGAGGAGAAAAAGGTCCTCAATATCAATATGTTCCTTTGAAAAAAAAGCGGTTGTCACAGGGACCAAGCAAATGAATCCACTGATTGCATGTTTGAATCTGCGAGTGATTTGTTCAGATTATTGTTATTTTATCGTCGCTCTTTCGTGTTAACTCGTGTGTGGCATCATTGCTTTTACTATAAACTTTCATCTCCTTGTGAAATGTTTAAATGTTGTATGTTTTTTTTGTGTTTATAATTCTATAAGAAGTTGTCATTAATGCTCATTATTATATTTAGTCCTGTGGAGACCGCTCAATGAATCTCCATGACTACGGGATGCTTTTGCCATGTGGTATTGACCGTTTCCGAGGGGTGGAGTTTGTCTGCTGTCCGGCGGAGGCGGAGCGAGAGGCCGACAGCGCTGAGCTGGAAGGGGAGGAGTCAGACGTCTGGTGGGGCGGAGCTGAGACCGAATACTCAGATAACAGGTATCACCACTCACACACATTCATCACACATTCATCCCCTCTGAAGTACACACTGATTCGTTAACACATGAACATCCTCCTCTCCATGCAGCATGACTCGCCCGGCAGAGACAGAGCCAGCCACAATTGAGGACGACGAAGGCGAGGATGAAGAGACGGAAACATTTGAAAGGGATGAGAATGGAGATGGCGATGAAGATGATGATGATGATGATGATGAGGACGACGATGAGGACGATGTCATTGACGAAAGGGATAGTGATGAGCGCAGTGCTAACATCGCCATGACAACCACCACCACCACCACCACTGAATCCGTTGAGGAAGTCGTCCGAGGTGAGAAATCTAGATGTAGATACAAATGTATTCATTTATCTGCCTTTCTTTCATCGTTGGTTGTTCTGTTGATCGACAATCTCATATTTTTCATTCATTTTTTTATGTTATATTTTTTTATTTGCCTGTGCGTACATACCTCAGCCGTGTGTTGGGCTCGTGCTGAGTCCGGCCCGTGTCATGCCATGCTGGAGCGTTGGTACTTCCTGCCTGAGAAGGGCAGCTGTGCTCCCTTCTTGTTTGGGGGCTGTGGGGGCAACAGGAATAACTTTGACTCAGAGGAGTACTGCCTAGCGGTCTGCAGCACCTCGTGTAAGTCCCGAGCCGAACACTCTATACTCTGAAGCGTCCTAACCGCCAGCCTGATTCCTGTCCTCCGGCTGCTGCAGATTATCTCTGTCTCATTCACTTTCTCTGACTCTCCCTGAGTGTCTGATGGCTCTTAACTACTTGGAGCGCTGACCAGTGTATATATAGTATTTTGCCTAATTTAAATGAATCATTTTCTAAGGAAGATAAAAACCCATCTTATGACAGGAAAAGAAAATGCCATAAAGTCAATCATATCCCTTGAATAACTGTTTTATAACCAAACCAAAGTGATTGCTCTCGTTTTTTAACTATAAGGCTTTTAATTTTCTATATTTTACTTCATCAAGCTTTAACTACACAGACTATATTCAAAATCACTTCTCTGACGGTTTTCATGGGATTTGTTGAGTAGATAGAATTGTACTAGCCATCTTCTTCAATAAGCTTAAGTTACAAGCCATTACACACCATTAGTGTAATTGTTAATGTATGAACTCTTTATTAAAAGGAAAATGAAGATCATTGCGTTTCCCTTTTTGTAAAGCAGCCGCGATGCTCTCTTTAACTTCTCGTTTCACCATTTTGACACTAACTGATACTCCTTACAGCATGTGGACCAGGCAGCATACATTCTGAACACTGGATATCAGTGTGTGTCTGCATGCATTTCTACACACACACATGCATGCCTTGCAGCTGCACATTCTGTGTCTGTGCTGCAGCTCCGTAGTGGGCTGACCTGTTAGTTGTTGGTGTCATAAAAATGTCCCAACTAGCTGAGTGTTGCAGAGTGTTGACAGTCATGTATGGGCGAATGAGGGAGAGTGCTGTTAAGGGTTAATGGGTTCATTTGCTGTTTGAGTGCAGCTTCTGCCCTTATCCTGACTCAGCACTTTTCCTCTTATCTCCAGGCTCCCACATGAAATCGACATAAGGACAACACTCTCCTGGGAAACTAATCACCCTTTGTCCCCTTATAGCCCGTCAGTTTTGATATCATTGTTTGTGCCTGTGTTTAACCCATCTGTATGTTTTCAACAAACGTTGCATTGATGACTGTTTGTCTGTGCGTCACCTCAATAGCCTGCATTGTGTGGTTTTGATGCACTGGAGTTTTTCTGCATGTATAATTCATACACATTTGTCTTGTGTTTTCCCTTGATCTGTATTTCATTTCTGCCTCTTAATTGTCGTCCAGTGCCCACCATGGCCCCCAGTCCTCCCGACGCAGTGGACCACTACCTTGAAGCACCCGGAGACGACAACGAACACTCTGACTTCCAGAAGGCCAAGGAAAGCCTGGAGGCCAAACACCGTGAAAAGATGTCCCAGGTATGTTTGTGTGTCAGGGTTAACATCCTATACATTCTCTCTGGGATATTGCCCTGTCGATGTGTCCACACGAGTTTGTCGGTCTTTAATGCTTCTGTCCCTGCTGTGACACTTTTGATGTCCAGGTGATGAGGGAGTGGGAAGAGGCTGAGAGGCAGGCCAAGAAACTTCCCCGTGCTGACAAGAAAGCTGTCATCCAGGTAGGACACGCATCTCAACTCCTTCTGTATTTGTTTTATTTGTTTTAAGGATTGATTCTTAACCTTTTGTAAATAAAGTCACTGGGCTGTAAATATTTGTTATTCCTGTCAGCTGTAATGACTCAATAAACTGCTTGCCCTCACTGGGAGAATGCTATTCACTGAATTTAGCAGCAGCCTCCCCTATTACCTCTCAGCTGATATCCACAGGGCTAGAAATGCGCTGTGAATGTAAAGGGTTTCTTGCTAGGAGCAGCAACCATAAAGCTAGCTTTTAACAAGAGCGATAATACTTTGATGGTCAGATCAAGTAGCTCCATTTGCAACATCAACAGGACAAATATTAAGACACAATACAAGAAAAACAAACATTTAACATAACACCACAAGACCTTTTAGTTTACATTTGAGATGTAGCTCTGTTTTTACTGTTAGGATTGACTGGTGCCCCAAGGAATGCTTCAGTCTGACTTGACTTAATAAAGTGGGTTTAGACTGATTGTTTTATTTGGTGATGACTCTTTGTTATCCCCTACAGCCAGGGCTCGAGCTTAATGACGTCCCGTCGTCCCGGGCCCGAAAAAAATAGTGTCGGGGAGGATAAAAAATAGTTTTGGGACGAGAGTTAAAATAAAAATACTCTGCTAACTCAAACTACAAACGGCGATGAAAATTAAACCGACTGCACGTTTTGTGTAGCACACAGTTATTAAACCTCCTTGTCAACATAAACACACACTCACAAAACATTTAGCAACCCGTGAAATACACACACACACACACACACACACACACACACACACACACACACACACACACACACACACACACACACACACACACACACACACACAGTACGTAGCTACAGCTGTGCGGCTGGCTGTGCCCGCAAATTCGCGGGTCTAGCTACAGTATGTATTGAGTGTGTGTATTTTGCGGGTTGAGTGATGTAAAATGACAATGGTATCCCGTGGAGGAATTCTGAAATGTTTTACCGTTACATCACAAAAACGCAGAACCAGACCCTGGAGCGCCGGCCTCTTTATTTACTTACTCCTCTTCATCCCCTACGGGTAATAAGGCTGAGATGAGAACCCTCCATCGTATTTAGTCCTTAGCAATATGCTGCGCCTCTCCCCATGTATGGGTGGGTACCGAGCCCCGGTATTAAATGGGCTCCGCCCGGGCCGGAATTATTAAAGACAGTGGTAACGTTAAGCTCCGACGTTATCGGACTTTTTATCGGTACTGGAGACATTTAAAAAATATATGTCATGTAGTATTGCTACATAAACATTATATCGCAGTTTTAGTTTCGACAACTCCGTTTCTAATATGCAATAAGACTACAACATGCGTCTATGATGTATTTTCGAGCTTTCCAATCCAGACGAGATCTCTCTCTCCCGTCTGTGTGCGAGGGGGCGGGGCAGTTTGTAAAGGTCTCCTGACTGTGTTACAGACTGTCATCCTGGTTAGTGGTTACTCTGGGTTCTGTCTTCAGGACAGAGTGTTGGATTTTTGTGTTAATTGGATGGGACTTGATTTGATTCAATATTAGTAATTTTCTCGTTTGTGTGTTTGTTTAAATATATTTGGCCTTTGTTCATGTGATTGACTGATTTACTCAAATAAAAAGGTTGATGAATTATCATTTAATGATTTGTATGATGTTTTATTTATGTTAAAGGTCACTTTGAATGATTTGAACTAATGATAATGTAGAAAAACGAATATTTTAAATTCAGGACGGTCCACATTAATTTCGGGACGGCTTAGATTAAATTTCGGGACGGTTCCGGGAGGATGGTGAAAAAAGTTAGTCGAGAGCCCTGCCTACAAGCCCACCCATTTCGTGTTTTTGAATATATTAATTTGGCTTCCCAACTAGTGCTTGTGTTTGAGGTCTCTCTAAGGCTATGCTTTTTAAGCTGCTCACAAGATTTCACCACAATGAACACATTGTGCTGTCGGCCTCGAAACACTGGCTGCCTTTATAAAACAACATTGAATATATCCAAGTTATTTCCCACCTAAACGCTTGGTACTTTTACTGGCGCAGGGTTGTCTCCCAAATGGCTTTTTCTTACAAAAATTCATGGGCAAAGAAAGAACTTATTTTAAAAGCAAGAGCAAAATAAATGTGGCACTTGTGGGGAGGATTCTTATATAACTATAACTGGTTGTAATTATAATCGGGCATGCAGAGGGAACATTTAAAATTGTAAAATGTTCTTCTTTTGCAGCACTTCCAGGAGAAGGTGGAGGCTCTGGAGCGGGAGGCAGCTGGAGAGAGGCAGCAGCTGGTGGAGACCCACATGGCCCGGGTGGAGGCTCTGCTCAACAGCCACAGACGCCTGGCTCTGGAAAATTACCTCAGCTCCCTGCAGGCCAACCCTCCACGGGTACGAACACACACACACACACACACACACACACACACACACACACACACACACACACACACACACACACTCGCACGCCTACTCCACATGTTTCCAAAATTCACGAGTGTCTTCACGGAGTACTAGATATTAATTTCATGAAGGATTAAGAGAGTAGCTATAGCTGTCTCTGTACATTTCCTAAATACTATTCCACAGTTTTACCTGGAATATATAGAATAAATACATCAAATGACAGTATATGTTTTTATATGACTCTGCCCCCCCCAGGCTCGTCAGGTGTTGACCCTGCTGAAGAAGTACGTCCGTGCCGAGCAGAAGGACAGGCAGCACACGCTGAAACATTACGAGCATGTCCGCACAGTCGATCCCAAGAAAGCTGCACAGATCCGGCCTCAGGTACACACACAACTCTTAGGCTGTTTTTAATGTGTTTCAAGGATTTAAAGTGATGGTATTGGTACATTCTTAGTACAAATCTAAACTTAAATGATATGTCAATATAGATAAACAAAATAATAATGATGAATTAAAGTACAACTCATTTTCTTCTAACCTTTAGCTTTTGACCCACCTACGTGTGATCGATGAAAGGATGAATCAGTCCGTCGGTCTGCTCTTCAAAGTGCCCAGTGTGGCCAACGAGCTCCAGAGCCAAGTCTGTAAGTGTCTGCTTCTATGCTTCTTACTAACTGTACGAATAACTGCTTTATTATTCACATATTTGTTTATATTATTATAGTGATCATATTTATAATTATTATAACCTGATAATATTTTACCAGATCCAATTCAGTTAAATGCTGAAAAACACAAAAAATATAAAGTACTATTTTCTTCCATAGCTTATTTATTGTTTTTACATATTTGAATGTTTTGACCCTTTCTGGATTTCACAGTTGTGAGTCAATATCAGTTTTAAAGCTAGAAAAAAGTGTTGATCAGAAACATTTATACTTATCTGCAAAAATCAAGATAAAAGATCAAATGTTTAAGTTATTTTAACATTGCCAAAAATGCACTAGTTTCAGCCTATAAAATGTAAATAAATATATTGCACTTTTTTTTCTTCAAATAACAATAAAATGCAAATCCAAAAACGGAAACTCAATAAATACAAACCTTTATTGGATTATTGGTCGGACAAATTAAGACTTTAAATATATTGCCTTTACCTATGAGCATTTTTAATTGTGGCATTTTTCAATGTTTTCTGTCATGTTAGGGACCAATGAGTGATTGATTTGTTGGGGAAATAATCAGCAGACTAAGCAACAATAAATGTTAAAGATGTGGGCTTAGCATGTTTATGTCATGGTGTGATGTTTTCATTTTTAAAAGATAAGTTGTTGAATTATGAAACTTACAAACTTACTATTACCAGCTGATGTTACACACAGACTTAATGAAGAAGCTCAGTGCTGAGTGAAGCATGTCTGAGGGGATGGATGGTGTGCTGATGGCAGTTAGTTTGTCTTCAGTAACCAGCACACCGCGCACACCATCTATCATCGAGCTGCTTCTCACACTCGCTTTCTCCTTTTGCTTCCCAGCTGTTCTGATGCAGAGAGTCCAGGCAGAGCTGTCTCAGCAGGTTTCCTCTCTGCAGAGCGATGGGCGGGTGAGTCCAGTTTCACCCACTCACATGTATGGAGTGTGTCCAGTATAAACTGCACCAGCTCTCTGAATAGAGTCTCCTCTGTCCGACAGTGGAGAGAAACAAAGTCCCACACAAAGAAAGGTTGATGCAGTCTTTGAGAGCAGCTGGTGGAAGAGATTTTGTTTAAAGTGGACCTATCATGCTATATTTGAATAGTATAGTGTAGGACCATACCTATATAAGGCATATTTATACTTTTTATTTTTCAAAATACCAAACAGATCATGCATTTTAGCCATTCCTCATTTCGCTCAATTTAACACTGTCTTTGCATGGGCTGATTCTGTGAGAACAGCACCATCTACAGGCCTGGCATATGTACTACAGCGTCTCCAGCGCTTTCCAACGGCAATGTCCGTGGCTGTCTCCTCCTGATTGGTGGAGTTGGCCCAATAGCCGTAGCGCCACTTCTGTGACGTCATAGAAGTGTTCAAATCTGGATCAGTTTGTATCAGATCCGTTGCAGCCCCTTTTTAAGAGATTTGGGTATGGAGGAAAATAGAGAGGGTTGTGTTTTCTGACACTTGGTGAGTTCCCTGGAACACCGGGGACACATATTCATGAATAAAAGACGTACAAAAGTGCATTTTGCATGATAGGTCACCTTTAAATGGCTCGGCTGATCACAGATAGTTGTGACTGTTATTGAGAACAAAAAGGGAGAAACATTTGGTCACACAAGAGAACACTGTACGTGAAGGGAAAAACGTCTAGACTCTCACAGTCATAGATATAATTAGATTTCAGATAATCACAACAGCCAGTTAAAATGCAATGAGTGATAACTGACTTTCCACTTCCTAAAGAAAGTTAAAGACAGTCTCACGTCAATATGTCCATATTTAGACACTTAGGGGAATTTGGATGTAATGATCATTTTCACACACATGGAATTGCACCAAAAATGGCATGTCAGAATCGGCCTAGGAAATGTCCATCAGTGCACCTTCATCCCTGTTAAAGTGGCTCTGTGTGTTTTTAGGTGGACGGCAGGGTGAGCTACGGGAACGACGCCCTGATGCCAGACCAGGCCTACAGCTCTGCCCCCATGGAGCCTGGGCTGGACGGACTGGGCTTCGTCCACCCTGAGAGCTTCAACCAGGTCAACACAGAAAACCACGGTAACACACACCTACTTTAGTATAGGCATAGCTTAAACTTGTTTGAATAACATAAAATGCAAATGTATATCAATTTGACTTTTTTCACGATATGGCATGCAAGGTGCTTTTTTTTTTTTTTTAATGTTCTTTATTCGTTTTCCTGCAGTTGAGCCTGTTGATGCTCGTCCAATTCCAGATAGAGGACACCCTACACGGCCTGGTGAGTGTAAAAGTCATAATCTCGATTATTTGGGTCAATAATTGATGTCACGATTATTAAAAACGATTATCCATTTACTTTGAAAACATCCATTTATTGGAGAAACAGTTGATTACCCTGAACTTAAAGTATACTCCAACTGAAAACCCCCCCAAAAAAGTAATCGTTTTATTTCGATTACGTTGTTTTCGTAATCGTTGCAAGCCATAATCGTAATTGCGATTAAAATACGATTAATTGAGCAGCCCTACCTTGGGGTGATGTGGCTGCATAATATTGTTTGATACCAATCCTGATGTGAGGAAAGTACAAACATTCTGTTATGTCAGATCTTGTAGTTGACCTGTGGAGATTTCTGGTTAAAAACTATAATTATTTTAACGCTCAGTTTAAATCAACTAAATGAAGTAACGTTGAGTTTCAAATATCTTTTTAGCTTTTTTTTAATACAGTACAAATATAATATAATGCAATATGTATTTCGTTATTACATTCCTTTATACATGTATGTGTTTTTATAACAAATATTTGCTGTGTATTTTTGTTTCAGTATCCCCCCTGAAGCCAGAGGAGATGCTAAAAGTGCGGATAGATACTGACGAGAGGCAAAGTGCTGGATATGAAGTCAACCCTCAGAAACTGGTATGAAAGAGCTGAAATCCAACAAAACGCACATAATGGTCTTTTATTTCTGGCCCTGCTCTTATTTCTGTTCTCTGTTTTCCAATTAACTGCAGGTGTTTTTCGCTGAGGATGTTGGATCCAATAAGGGGGCCATTATTGGACTTATGGTTGGAGGGGTTGTCATAGCAACCGTCATCGTCATTACCTTGGTGATGCTGAGAAAGAAACAGTATACTTCTATTCATCACGGTGTGATCGAGGTAAAGAAAGGGTGTTTTGAAAAGATGTGTGTGAGGAATGCAGCAGTTAGTTTGTACAATCGTGGTTTTTTTTGTGTGACACTGAACCCCTCTCTGTGTGTCTGTAGGTCGATGCAGCGGTGACTCCAGAGGAGCGTCACCTGGCCAAGATGCAGCAGAACGGCTACGAAAACCCCACCTACAAATTCTTTGAACAAATGCAGAACTAACAGCTCATCAACATTTCCCCCCCTGAAGTATCCCTAAAAGTCACTCGTAGGGTCTGTTCCTTTCTGCCCCTTAGCCCCTACACCTTCAGTTTCTCACCACTACAGGCAAAGGAGAGGTGTGAAGAGTCCTGCAAAGGCTGATTTGTATCTTGCTCACAAGTTAAGAAATGATGAGAGGGAAGTATTTGTACCAGTTTATGTCTCAATCTGAAGTTTGGGCCGAAATAATGACATGGCACAATCCCTTCTTTATCCCTCGATTGTAAAGCGCCACACTATATTTACCTGTAATTGATAAGACAAGGGTCCCTGTTTTACCTGCACATTTCTGCAAATCAGAACAAAGACATCAGTGTCTGTAGTGAAAAACCCTGTTGACGATTGACTCGCCACTGAGACCAGAAACATGTCAATCCAAGCTGTTTAAATCCCTGCCTCTCGCTCTCGCTCTCGCTCTGCACGGTTTGTTCCATTTTGCGATGGCAGCTGTGTTTGATGACATAACGGCTCTTAGAGCTGGCGGCGGCTCTCGCACGATTAAAGCCCAACTGTTTCAGGTTTGTTTTTCAAAAAAATAGGAAAAAAAGAAAAAAGACATAATCAAAAAATGTAAACGTTGAAGAATTTTGAATGTTTTTTTTGTTTTCTTATTTTTTTTAATGTGTAATATATTAAGACAGAGATTAGCTGTAAGTATATGTAGTGCATGGCAATATTGAAGACAGATGCAGTATATTATATGTTGAGGTCCTGGAGAGAGGTCCTCTCACTAGATATTTTAGCAGGATTGTACATTTCTCGTGTCTTCTTTGTGATCTTGTGATATGAAGAAGAAAAAGAGTATTCAGAACCGGTCTGCTTTGTTGTCACAGACTTGCTTTAACTTTGGCTCGTTACACTCATCTCCATGCTTCACTGTTGTGTTAGCTGCATGGGCAGAATGCTCTATATGTAATATATATGAAGTGTTATAGTATCCGAAAGGAAGACAATTTTGTTACTGTTTGCGTTCTATGCACTCTGTCATTTTAGAAGATCACCAAATATTATTCCTGTTAATTCCCTAATGCCAATTCAAGCTGCTCATTGGGTTTTTAACAGGTTTGAATCGAACTTTCTAAATCTATCATTCCAGATCAATCATTCCACTCTTGAGTTTATATATTTGGAGATCAGCTCTTAATGGCCCAGTTTCATTATCAAGTCTTTCCCCCTTGTTTAGTTCTTCTTCACTCTTTCTAACCCCCGTCTTTCCTGTTTATCCACTCTTTCTGGCTGTGTCAACGTTATTGTGAAGCACAGCACTTAGCTAAAAGACAAGTTGTTTATGGGCCAACAGATATGATGAGTTTCTCCTCTTCACACATTCCTTCACCAAATCTCTCTCATTCTATTTTTCTACATTTCCTGCGTAAACATGTACAGTGCTTCTGTTCGTCCTGTGGTGAACGTTTCTTTGCCTGCATATCTGTTGTTATCGATCATCATGAAGAGATGAATTATCACCATCAGTACTGGGAGTGGACCACATGTCACATCGGCATAGAGACACACTTCCCTCTCCCTTGATTAAATTATTAATGCCACCTCCAGTAAACATGAATGTGACATGAATATTGTGCTTTTTATACCATAGAAATACAACACATATCGCCTCTACACATTATACTCACATGTGATCAGACACTTAGTGAAGCCCTTAATCAGGTGAATGTTTTAAAATTTGAATTGATGCTCACTCTGGGTGTCTCTGGAGAAATGTGTTTTTAAAAAAAATGATGCTTTCCCCCCGTTATTGTGTAGTTAAATGGACCATTTGCGTAGAGTAAGGAAAATGCTTTCTACACTCACTATACCATGAATAAAATTTTGAATGTACATAAGTTGCTGGCTGTTTGTCATTTTAAGTTCCTTACTATGATTTATAAAGACTATTTAATAATAAGTTCAGAGATGAAAAGACTGAATCAGACATTAAGAAAAATGCTCGCCACTTTATTCCCTCTAGTGGACAAAAAAGGGTCCAACAGTTTAGGGAACAAACACTAAATAAAATACAAAGCAGGTCCTCTATAAATGGAAAATATGAAAATACACTTGTCCTGGTGGCTATCAAAAACATGAAGTACCGGTATATACAGTGGAAATGATTCTAAACTACAGACAAGGGACTCATAAACAAAGTCCATCTCATTCACTCACTCAAGCATTCGGTCACATGCACGCAGCAATACTCCATCACACAGACACCCGCCTCCTCACCCTGAACACATCTCTTGGTTAAAGGTAAAGAAAGGATAAAAAAAAATGTCATTACATTTTTACCACCTCAGACTCACTTCAGACTGTAAAGATAACAAAGTTGTTAATCCACAATGATCAGCCGTGCATTTGTGTGCCTGATAAACAGTTGTATCAAAAAAAGAATAAAGTTGATTTGATTTCCAATCAGCGCTGGAGAGCAAACTTTGGCGGCGGCAAGAGCGTTTTCACGTGTCCTGCTTCAACTGTCTTTGTCTAGTGTGGTGGTGGCCAGCGTCACCGTGGTGATGGGCTGACCGATGCCGTGCATCTGCATGCGGGCCAATTTTTTCTGTTCACACTCGGTCACCAGGTTGTTGAGGTCAGCAGCACTGTAGCCAATCAGAGTTCTCAGGTCGCACACAAACTTGTAGACGAAGCGCTTGCCCTGCACCTTGCTGATCATGTCCCCGTCGTAGTAATACCTGAGAGAGAATGCACGTTAGAAAACTGTCCGGAAGGAGCCCAAATAAAATCCTGCAACTTAAGTACTTTACCACATGGAGTTAAATAATTTCTTGTTATCTAATATCACCATATTTGTTTTGGAGCAATCCACCATGACAGGTTTTACACATTAATGATGTACTTCTCAGTTGTATATTTTCTGTGTTTGGCTACATCTAAATTAAACTTGTAGTGAGAGATGAGAAAACTGCAGCTTGGCAATGGCAATATCGACTGATTAGTGTTGTTATTGGTGCCATCTAATATCTTACGAGGCGTACAATTCAGCTTTGGATAAAGTGATGCAGGAAATAGAAAGGCATAATGGTAGAGGAAGATAAGGCCATTAGGATTACCAACATATTTCTCAGCCATTAAATTACCAAGAGAAAGATTACAGTTACAATATAACGACCACAAAGATAACTATATTGTCTTTTCTGATGTAAGCAAATACATCACAATTGTTAACTGTAAGCATTTTTGAAATGTGTAAATAACACAGAACTGCTGTAGGCCATGTCCACTTGTGGTAAACACAAAAGACAGAGTGCATCAAGCACAGGTGTTTAAAGAAAATATGCTTTTTGAGTTGCCTTGTGGGAATTGAAGAATTACTACTAGGACCAAAGTCAGAACGTGCTGGACTCATTTTGACCAAAAGCTCTCCAACGTTATGGGAGTACAATACTAAACACCCCTTTAAAAAGGAAGAAACCAACCTGAGGGCTCTGCTGAGTTTCTCGTAGTTCATAGTAGGCTTGTTCTTGCGCTGGCCCCATTTCTGAGCCACCAGCTCCGGCTGGTTGAGTTTGAACTCGCCCTCCTCGCCCACCCAGGAGATGCAGTCTCTTGCATCCTTGTCTGTCAGCAGCTCTAACAGGAACTGCCACAACTGGATCTGACCGTTGTTGCCTGGCACCAAACAAACAGAGCATTCATTGTAAAATACCAGTCACAAAAATCACATGAAATAATAGATTATTCTGCCAATTTATGTAAAGTTCCACATCTGTATAAACCTGGCCAACAATACTGACAGATTGAAAGCTTTGTAAAAATACAGTATATGGTATAACTCTGGTAAACAAACCCTCCTCCCAGTCTTTTTAGTACTTTAAGGTTGTGTGTCTAAAAAAGTATGTAACCTGCTTAGATTTAAATGACACATCAACATCATGAGTTATGAATTACCTGTGCGGTTGCCCGGTGAGCTTCGCTCCTCTCCTCCTGAAATACGCGGTGTTCTGGGGCCACGGCTCTGCTTCATCACCTTTATGGTAGTGGGTGTGCTTACTTGTGTTGGGATTATCTGTACGGCTGAAGAAAGTTAATGCAAACCAGAATATTAATGATCAGGAAAAACTGCTAGTGTCCATTACAATGCAAGTAGAGCTTTTCCTTCTGCAAGCGAGGGATCATTTCTCCTTTAATGTGCTAGCTTTGTTTGTTTTTTCAATCACACTTTTTCAATAAACCACTTACGCTGATCAATGGTGACAGTAGCGTCCCCACCTGACTGGTCCTGGCTTGCCAACACATCTGAAATAAATACAAGGCATTAGTACTGACACGTTTATTAGGCTATGATTTCTGTCCCAGGTATAAACAAGGTGGGACTTGTACTTCCATTACATCTGGAGACCCCTTAAAACACAAACGTTACGCTACAAAAACATTTAATAACTATTTAACTTACATTTGCGCAGCAGCTCCAGGTGACTCCAGAGTATCTCTCCGTTGGGAACTTTCTGAAGGAACTCTTCCTGGCTGAAGAAGCAGAGATCTCGACCTGGAATGTGAATGCTTCCGATTTCCATCTCATCAATGTTGAACTCCTTCATTACCCACACTGCCCAGTGGATCACCTGGTCAGCAGACCAGAGCACAGGATCTGGGGAAGGAGAGGAGGAAACATCAAACACCATGTTCAATATGTTTCTTTACACAATAAAGCGTCTTATTTAAGTGATTCTCACCATATGGTATGCCCAGGCGAACCTGCTCTTTTCGGTATCCTTCCAGTGCTGCAGCCCAGCGTGTAACCTGCTCCGAGGTCTCATCAGAGAGGCCAGATCGCTCCACCGCAATGAGTTGACCCTCCTCTACCATCGTTCCATCCTCTCCCGCATCTGGGTCAATAACCACTTCTACTGTTTCTACCGGCTTCACAATTTCCAAAATGTTCAACTTCTCCTCTCCTGGACAAGGGAAAGAAAACAAGTAGGTGAGTTTGGTTTGGTGTATGATGAATGTTAAGTTTGGATATCAAAAGTAATACAAAGCTTTATATTATCTGATATTTAAAGCATCATCCGAGTACCTGGTTTGGTTATTATCTGCAGGCTGAGCTGCACGGTGCCATCGGTTTTTACACCCTGGTCAAAGAGGCTGTGGTCAGGGTGAAGCTAAAAGGAAGAACACAACAGATAAGCTTTAAAAAAGAAAAGAAGCAACACTTGGCAGTTCAAAGGAATACTATAAGATCAACATTACATGACTATTGTGTTAGCCGCAAAAACCTTATCGAATCATAGAGAGATCTTAATATGTTGTATTTATCTAAATTCTTACCTGAATGTCCTGCAAGCAGATCTCATACGGATCCAGTGATATCTGGATGCGGGGCTCCAAAAGCTTCTTCAAATTGCCGATGGGCTCATTGATGTCAATATCTTGTTGAATCAGATCTGACGCAGTAATGGTCTGCTCCTCAACACTACATGTACAAGAGAGGGGGGGGGGGATTAGTGTTTATTTGCTTCATGTACAAGAGTTTTCCATTCAAATGATCCTCTTCCAGCTTACCCTTCCTCCAGGCATGCCTGCTTCTCCTGCTCATCTATCTCGATCTCTATCATTTCTTCAGGTTCACCTTTAGACATTATGTTCTACGCAGAGAAAAAACCTGTAGGAAATTTAAAAAAAGGTTGCGTTACTAATACTTAGATACACTACATACTATAGCCGACCATAATTAAACACACATTCACACCAGGTCAATGATTATGTCTTCAACGTATGCAATACAATACTGTAAGACAAAGCAATAAAGAAAAGTGTCACATTTCAAATGGCACTAAATGTTAATTGGGAGGGTCAGACTGTGACTACCAAATCAAGATCCTGGCAGATCTCATGCTGAATGAACATACTATATTTTGAGAGTCCAAAATTGTAATCTATACAGCAGGATTCGCAGGAACAGTTTGAATGTTAGAAATTAATGCAGACTACTTTCATATATTTCGGAGCTGCTCTCTAAACAATTCATATTTGCAAGAGATTCAATTAACCCTTTTTCTTAACACTACATATTGATTGATAAATCAAAACTACTGGGAAAATGGACAACATACTTAGGGGATGTGACCTACTGTTTTATATTGTTCCATGCTCACTGCTTGTAGCACTTCAGGATTTGAACTCAAATATGAAGTGCATTATAAATTAAACCCATCATTATTATTATCAATGTGTTGGTAAATACAATCTGTTGTACTATTCTTTTTTTCTCTTTAACCTGAAACTACCAATGAAAACCATTGCAATAAGAAATGGTAACCATGCATAATAGTTGTTATACCTAATGCTATACATCTTGAATTATATATAGAACATTTATTTAGCCAGGAAAATCAATTAAGAACAAATTCTTATTTTCAATGACGACCTGAATATGTACACACACACACCCACACACACACCCACACACACACAACATTAGCCTTAAAACAAAAGTTTCACTCTATGGCACAGACACACTATTGCCCACTGAAGGAAAATAACTGCTTGTGTTTTTGTATGTATTATTCTGTGATTGGAAGGTTTGTGAGCACAAACAACTAAAAGTGCATACAAAAAGTAAAAAATAATTCAGGTTTCGATACGTGAGAATATTCCGGCTGAAGTGTGTATTTACGTGGTGCTGACTAAAGTTTTTGGGGGGGGGGGTTCTACTATAGAGGCCTCTCAGCCTCGACTCCTCATTGTCCGCCTACAACAGTTCACTGACTGCTAACGTTAGCTAACTCGAGGGCGAGGCATTGGTTTCTAAAGGCCAACTGGTAGGCCATTAGTTATATTAGGTGTTACCACGTATAACTACACATAATGAACAAATGTTGAAAAATCACATAAAAGTTAAATGTATACACCAGGCTACACGTGTCGACACACTGAAGCTTGAGTACAGTGAGCCGAGTTAGCTACTATTTTGCACGCGAATACAGCACGGGGCGAGGCTGCCGTTACACAACCATTGCTCCCAACGTGAGAAACAGCCGTTAAAAATACCACAGGAACACATCGCGCTTCATAACCGTAACAAATCGTTGTTAAATCCCACTTTAACTCTGCATGTAGAAAAGTTTTAAAAAACGGAAATAGAATAAACGGAAACAAAACAGCATAGGGCAAATGGAAAGGAGCCGGAAATCCTGGCTAAGGTTTACAGCGTTACAAGACTTCCGAGAGCAGCCGCCATAAATGCGACACGAGCTTCAGGAGAAAAGAGCAGCAGCGGTGTTGCTATGACACCTAAACATCGTTCAGTTACATACTGACTGCAACAATACGGAGAAGTACGAACTAAAAAAGCAGTTTTAATCGTGTCTGGATGTATACGCACTGTGTTTGAGGCTGGACGGCGATCAGAGGCGCGGCAGCAGTCTCTCCTCTTCACTGCAGATAGCAACCTGGCTAACACTAAACTGGTACAACAGAGATTGTCTTAAACTATACTCCAGCTGTTTTAATCTTCCATATGCAGAAATGGCACAAGTAGCAGCGTTGGCCTAGCTTCTAGTTGACTAATGCTCTGTGAGTGTGTTTTTATGACTGCCTGAAGGTAGGCGGCCTCTTTCTACTAGGCTAGGAAATAAACAACAGCTAGTAGGCTAGTAAGCCACAAAATAGCGGGAAGAGTCTAAAGCACGGCAAACAGACCCCTTCACATGGTTGCGATTTAGTACATTTTCTCTTAAATAAGCAGCGCAATCTGCGAGATATCCATACCTGTGAAAATGCAGGCCTTGAGAGATGTTTGATTGTGTTCAACTGTAGTAGATAGGCAGCCAAATTTCACACAGTCGAGTCGTATCATGCAAGTTTTTGGTCAACACACTCTGGGGAGGGGCGGAGACTAACTGGCAAGACAGTTACCCTACACTTTTATGGAAAATACAAAATGTGACTAGTGTTTACTTGTGTGACGTTTCCATAGTTTGGTGTTCTCTCTACAAATGTGTGTCCAGCATAATGTTTTAATAACAAACATTTTTTTCCCATCAGCTTTCAATTTCATGTTAGTGGTCCATTTAAATTGACAACACACTTTCCAGTTCTTCAACCATATTATTCCCATCAGGCTTTATTGTCATATGCACAGTAGTTAAAGTGTGGTTATGGTAATAGATAACGGAAAATAAATGTCAAAAACCCAATAAAAATAGTGAAAGATGATGTTGCAAGACCAATGTGCAGGAAATGCAGGAGAAGTTAATTATATACATGTCAAGTAAAACACAACAAGCTAAATGTTGCATATGGTCTCTATGTATGTAAATAGCATAAGATAAACAAGAACAGAATGTAAAATGAGATACTGTACAGTGGAATAAATACTGATTGTTGTAATAATAAATACATTTGTGAGAGACTGAAATGCTGTGAATATGTCATATTTATGTTGAACTTCTTTGTGTTTCCTGCAGACTGTTAACGTTAAAAGAAAGCATTAGGTATAATTACAAGCAAAATATGAGGAGGCTCTGGGCGGTGATAGCCCACTATGCGATACTGGTGCAAAGATGAGCTCTCTATTTAGCCTCACTCTGCACACATTTGGTCACGGTCACACAAACCAAAATGTTTTCCTGTTTGAAAAAGTGTGCACCATGTAAGCACAACATTTTAAATGTATTTTGACACAGGCCCCCTTGACAAAATCTCAATACAGTAGCCACATTAATTGTGAAGCCCCTAACAATTCAGTACCTACCTGGTCCCTTGGGGGCTAGGGGGTTTGGAGTCCTGGTGCAGTTTCCCTTTTTCTGTTTCGTAATCCAACTTTATTTTTGAAATATACTAATTGTCCTTAATATACAGTATCATGACTCTTGTATCTGTTGAATGTTATGTTTGTTTCATGTTAGTTAATCTTATTAATCTAGTTAAATATTATATAAAGCTAGTGTCTCTAGGTGTGCTGATGATGGTTTTCTTTTTGTGGATGATTTGTAGTCAGGACTTCACTTTTTATAAACTGTTCCTAAATAAAGTGTAACAGATAGTTTAACTAATAAATGTACCTTGATAAAAAAAAATTGGTCATGTTTCTGTTTTTAAAAGCTATGGCCTTGTTTTTGTATGTCTTATGTTCATGTCTTCCATAATGATGCTTCCCTCCCTGGAGATCACAAGGATGTATGTTATAACATCTTTATGAAATAATATCATTACATTTAAATATCCATAATATTGAAAGTTATTGCTTTAAAGACCAGGTGGTATTGCACACTCACTTTTACTGTAAGTCCCTCAAGTTCTCAGCAACACCAATATATATCTCAGGCCTTGTTTGGGTGCCACTCCCTTAAAAAGACCCCTACATTCAAAGGGATCTCGTAGCCTACTTTACCTTCTAATGCATATTTGTCACTGAACATATAATACATGACAACAAATTATTTAAGAGGTAAAATATTTAATGATTCTACAAATTCAACAAAAGATGACTTTAAATTGTGGAAAAAGCTTTTGTTTCGAAAAGCACTGTAGACACGGAAGTGAGTGAAATGACACATGTCCGGTTTGCGCGCTGCCCTTCAAAATAAAGGCCATCAGGTTTCAGTTTTGATTTCTAAACTACATTATCAGTCGAGAAGTCTGCACAAAAAAGACAATCTGCATTATTATTTTTTAAATAATTGTATTTGATTAGTAATAATAGTAAGGATAATGGCACATCGATATTCTTCATGATGCAGTTTATAGTTAATGCATGTTATGCTTTTCTCAGCTAAACATAGAACGGTGAAGCCTAATTACTAGCTAGCTACCATAAATAAATCCAACGAATTGATAAATAGGATAAGATAACATTACAATGACCACGTGTAATGAATACACCTTTAAATATCTCAATAAGTTGAGCAAGTTTAGAGGGGGAAAAAACACATTTTCGGCGCAGTTATACGTTTGGACACATTTACTCTGAAGGAGGAGGACGGAAGCCTTGACGCTGCTGCTGCTGGTTGAGCGCAGGCTAGCCAAGATGGCGGAATACTTGGCGTCCATTTTTGGGACAGAGAAAGATAAGTAAGTATTTATCTGTTATTTAGTCACTGTTAAGCAATGTGTTCAATAATCACTTCTTGCACCTGCTTTGACGACTACTAATGTATACATCAGCGTTTGTAGACTCTAGCTGGACACGTTTCACCGGCTCTAACAACTAGCAGCTAGGCTAAATGCTAGCACGCTGGCTAGCGTTTGTAAAATACCGCGCCGCGACTGTTAGCCAACATCTGGCTTCTGCTGAGCCTTTCTGGGATGGTTAGAATAAAACGATTACAACGAGTTTGTTTTTGTGAATACAAATCTCTTAACCAATACACTAACTACTCTCTCCTATTGGAGTTGGCTAATGATACTTAGTTACTTAAGGAAACTCATAAGAAGCCTTTGTTATAGTAGGTCATACCCGGATAGTCATTATCCTACATTAAACAAGCTAATCACAATTGTATCCAAATAACAAATTGTACCAAACGCCATAGCATTTAATTGCACAGTGTTCCTTTTTGTTTTTGGTTGCAGATATTACGCCAAATCACAAGTTACGTTAATGAATGGGTGCAAGTGTATCTCCCCCGCTTCACTATTCATTTCAGGATCTGTTTCTCCTAACAGATAACTCTCCTTTAATCATTATACGAAAGTTTAGAACCACTTAATTTAACCATGTCAGTCCAAAACAATATATTTTTTAATGAGTCCTGAACAAGATAGGACCTGTGGAACATTTCAAACTACATACACGCGTAAATTCAAACGTAGCCTACATCAGCAACCCACAGAATGAAAATATCGTTTTTAATCATATTTTGGGTATTTTTATTTGGGTACCTCTCTGTGACCAAAATATGCATGTTTTCCTAGTTAAACTCAGCTAAAGAACTAGTCGGTTTGTATTACAAAGTAGCTTCACATATACGAGGACTAGGTGTTTGTATATGTGGTGTATACAAAGACACAGAAAGAAGAATACACACTGATAGACCTGAAACTAGCAGGTTCATTGGTAAACATACAAGGGGCTGGTAGATTTGCTTTTCTTACCAGCTAAAAAACTCAAGGATAATCCCTTAACTGGCAGGTCAAATGTGATAATATGCTTGCTATTTAGCCCGTGGACAAGAAACCCAAGCCACATAACCTTTAGCAAACATGGAGACAGGTTCAAGAGAATGCTTTTATGTAGATCTTTAGCAGGTCTCCCTTGAAAAAGAGATCAATGATCTCAATGCGATACACCTGGATAAATAAAAGTTTGAAAATGTTTACTTCATCTGCATTTATTGTGTCTTTCTCCCTAGGGTCAACTGCTCGTTTTATTTTAAAATTGGTGCCTGTCGACATGGCGACCGCTGCTCCAGATTACACAATAAACCAACATTCAGCCAGGTAAGATTATTTATACATTTTTATTTCAAAGTATTGTTATGATGAAAATGATACAGAGACCAAAGCAAACTTTTATTTCTCATGTCTTGTGTATATAATAGGAGCTATAATATTGTCTAAGTTTTAACTGTGACTCTCACATCTTATTTGTCAGTTTTCTATGCTGTTGACACATTTTGTGATCATTACTAGAAAATAAACACAGCAGTTTCATACCCATCCCCTATCCAAACAAATTGTTCCAATCATTTTTATTTTATCTGTTTCAGACAATTGCCCTCCTGAACATTTACAGGAACCCTCAGAACAGTGCCCAGTCTGCTGATGGCCTCACCTGTAAGTGTTTCTCTGGATTTTCAAGCCAGTTCTTGAAAAGCAAGAGCATGTTTTTATAAAGTGTTCACGACAAATTTTCTTTCATCTTATCGATATTTTTATGATAAATAAAGTGAAAGAAAGGGTAACAGTCTTTGAGGGTTGTTCAGGTGGAAGTCCTATGATCCGATGTCAGCATTTTGAGTGGCTGAAACTACTTCATGCAGGCTTTTCATTGTTGCATGAAAAATGTATTTGTTGAATCCCTGGCATTGAAAAGAAAGGACATAATATATCTGTTTTGTTTGGTTTTCCTGTTTTTTTTAATTCTCTTTTATAACCACAAGGTGCCATCAGTGACATGGAGATGCAGGAGCACTATGATGAGTTTTTTGAGGTAAGTTCTGAATATTTTCCTCAAACCCCAACCACACCACTGGGTAGCTGATACATTCTCTTTGAGGAAATGATTCAACAAACCTTGTTTTAAAATGGGTTACACCTTTTACAGTATGTTGTTAAAAAATACATACATCAAGTATCACATTATGGCGGCTGTACTATTTTTGCATAAACAGACCCAACTATCTCTTTATATATATTACATTTGTAGCAGTCATAAGGTAGAAACAAAATAAGAATGATCCATCAATCATTCTATTACTTTTCTGGACTGAAAATCAACAATGTAACTACTACTCATGATCATCTGTCATTTTTGTCTTTCTTAACCTTACAGGAGGTCTTCACAGAGATGGAGGAAAAGTATGGAGAGGTGGAGGAAATGAACGTGTGTGACAACCTCGGTGACCACCTAGTTGGAAATGTGTATGTCAAGGTGAGCATCGGTTCTAAAAACTACATATATTAACACTGCTGTAATACCAGTGATGCAAATTAGCGCCTCCCGCTTTTTTGGGTGACTTGTGTAATTCGTGGAGAACCGAAGAGTTTTCGTTTTTGGGGGGGGGGGGGGGGGAGTCTGACTGACGGACAAGTTCTCACTTCAAAACATAGACTTTATTGGGCGGGCCGCCCACGTATAGCCTATTAACGGCTGCCAAAGTATATTTTTGTATCCATCCGCGAGCACGACTAGTGGACAATGATCCCTCGCTCTACGCCTCCTGTACATGTTCGCTCTGATATCGCGTGAAGGGTCTGCTAACAAGCAACTAACAGAAGACAAACAGAGGAGTCACATGTTGTTGCGCACTTCTAGGCTGTAACCCCGCTGCGAGCCCCTTTTACCTCATTCACACCAACGGTGTTTCAGGGCCGGTTTGGAACTGGAGCTTGAAAAGCACCGGGTTTTCCTGTTCACACCGCAGCGGAGCAGCCTCTTAGCTCCGAAATCCGGTTCATTTCAAGCACCAAAAAATTGTCCGGCCAGAGCAAAAGCACCGCATACGTCGCGCTTATGTCGAGGCGGGGGCAGGGGCAGGATCAACTCCTGAACAACAACAACATAAAACCGCGTTTTATCCAGTTTGTACACAACGATGGAGAAACTTAACAAGAGTTTCAGAATCTCTGTGTTTCTGCCATAGACTGTATATATAAAGGTTTCTGCTCATGGTGAAGCAACGTGTCTGCGTGTTAAGGTGGAACCTGAGCATTCACTTTGATCACCTCTCATTATAAAACTATAAATATTAAACTTTACTTCACGTGTTCATTTGAGAACAGCTGTTAACTACCTGGGTGAAGGTTACAGTTCATTTAAATGAAAGATACAACGTTACTCCACACTCATGGTTCAGTCCACCTTAAGAAATAAGACCGACCTCGGAAGCAGTTGTGTTTAAAAAAAAAAAAAACTTTATTGACACGAGTACACTTTTTTATAAGAATATAGTCCAAACCACAGAAATGACTCCGGAAAAGCTGCAGATAGAGCCATAAGAAATTAATGCAACTGATTTCAGCCGTGCGGTTTGGCTTTATGAAGCGGTCACGCAAACGGTTACGTCATGACACAAATGATGAGGCATTACCAGTCGGACTCTGGGCGGTCTGAAAAGAGCCAGAGCTAAACCGAAGAGCCGGTTCTGAACCTCAAAAGCTCTAACACGGAGCTTGAACCGGAGTTGCGTTGGTGTGAATGAGGTATTTGACACCAACGCGGTTCCAGGGCAGGTTCGGAGCTAGAGTCTGATAAGCACCAGTGACGTCATGACGCAGCAGCAGCAGCAGTCGGTTGCGTAAAGCAGTTGGTAAAGCAGTAGAAACAGTTTCGCAAGCAAGAAGAAGAAAAACTGAAGCCCTTAAAGTCAAAAGGTTATAATATCTACCTGTAAATAATAATAAAACCCCTTGATTTATAACTTCTCTGTCTCCTCTTGATCTGAGTATATTATAAAGAATAGCCAGTTAATTGAAGCATTATACAGTTCTGTTTTATATGAGTGTTGAGAGCTGTATCCAAAAATATCTTAATTTTGCCCTCAAAGTGCAACAGATTGATGCATTTAACTTCAATTTAAAGAAAACAATCATTGCGGAGCACCCCCTGTTTTGTGTGTCCCCCACTTCTTAAACCAAAGTTACACCCTTGATAATATCTACCTGTAAATAATAATAAAAACCCTTAATTTATAACTTAACATCTCTGTCTCCTATTGATCTGAGTATGTTATAACAGGGTTCCCGCGGGGTCTTAAAAAGTCTTACATTTGATCATCGGAATTTAAGGCCTTAAAAAGGTCTTAAATATGACAAAAAAAATAAGAAAGGTCTTAAATATGATTTAGAAGGTCTTAAAATTGATCGGATTTGAAAGGTACTTCTATGTTGCGATAGCGTCTAAATGTGTTTTGGGGGAAATGTCCGGGCTGCAAAGTAACCAGTACGGTAATAGCCTTTCAGTTCCCCCCAACAATTTGTATTGAAATAAATCAACATGGAACCAGTAATCACTAACTTTGTTTCCCCCGGCCCCTTATCGGAGAACAACCAGCTAGTAACCTAGCAACCAACCAAGCTTCAGCTAGCGGCAGTCAGAAACTCGGGTATCTTCGAATCTACTTACAAATAAATATGGGGAAGTTCAACCGTATTTGTTTGGAAAACGTCGAATTTAGTGCTTGGTTGAAACCAGTGGAGGGAAGGTGTTTGTAGCCCGCCGCACCTTTTGCTAAAATAAATTAGCGTCTGTTTTGCTAATGTAGCGTTAGCTAGTGCAGCAGCTCCCGCAACAACATCGGGGACCTCCGGGCAACCCTAAAAGCGGAGGTGCTGTAACGCTAAATACCGTAGCTAAACACCAATCATACAACAGCAACGATTTAAATAGTGTAGCCAAGGCAGCAGAGCTCTGAATATAGCTCTTGTCTCTCACACACACACACACACACACACACACACACACACACACACACACACACACACACACACACACACACACACACACACACACACACACACACACACA
Source organism: Notothenia rossii (assembly GCF_949606895.1). Lineage (NCBI taxonomy): Eukaryota > Metazoa > Chordata > Actinopteri > Perciformes > Nototheniidae > Notothenia > Notothenia rossii. The sequence continues at coordinate 79,765,608 of NC_136904.1, forward strand.
CACACACACACACACACACTAGGGCTGCTCGATTATGGCAAAAATCATAATCACGATTATTTTGGTAATAATTGATATCACGATTATTAAATACGATTATTCATTGACTTTGAAAACATCCATTTATTGAACTTTAAAAAAAATAATAATTTGAACAGTATCCTTTTAACTGTTGATTACCCTGAACGTATAATTCAACTGAAAAACTGTTGATTACCCTGAACGTATAATTCAACTGAAAAACTAATGCAAAAATAAATTAAATAAATGATACATTTAAATAAATAATAAATACCAATAAACAAGATCAACAAACAAGCTACTAAACATATATAAATATGATAAATAAATATAAATTAGACTAAAATTAATTAGATCAAATATGTTGTAGTGCACTGTCACAACCTATAGACCCTCCAGAAAAACGCGGGCAAAAATCCTTGATTATGCGGGCTAAATTCCTTGATTATGCGATTAAACATGCTGGGTTTTTATGTGATTTTATGCGTTGAAATTGCGGGAAGTTGCGAAATATGCGGAAAGTTGCGAAATATACTAAATTTGCGGGAAAAAAGAATAAATGTTTTTTAAAATATTGCGCTGTCTTATTTATTCTCTCACACACACAACCTGCCACTAACGTTAAACCCCTTTTACTATTCAATTAAACACATTCAATGTTTATTTATTGTAAAAGCAATTGGGCTATTTTAATCTCACACACACCCACACACACACTTCTCCGCCTCATTCTGTTTTCATTTACTCGTTCTTTATCTGACCAGCTTCAATCTTGTAGGCTACTCACTTCGTTTCTTGTAGCCCTCGAAAGGGTTTTGGAGGTTGATCCCTCGGTGAATGTGAGTTGTTTGGCTTTCTTGTCCGCAGCAGCAGAAAGCATTTTCGAATGTTTGAATGAATCAAAGTGGGTCGTCACGTCGATTTTCTCTTATGCTCCAACACACAGTTGCACGGGGTGCAGAATAGTTTCCCCCCACTTTTTGCCCGGTCTTTAGTAGAAATGTTCGTCGGTAAATGGATTAGATTTTTTCATCTTGGTGTTTTCTCTATCGTGTGAGCTCCACACGTTCACTCTATACGGTGTTGTTTACATTCTACATTCTTTGATGCGCGAGCTGATGACGTCACGTCAAGACGAGTTAACTTTTTTTTCTTTTCAACTTTGTGTGGAAAAATGCGGGGATTATGCGGCCTTTTGATAAATATGCGGCCTTTTAAAAAATCTGCGCCATTTTGCTGATTATACGGTAAATTCTTTTCTGGAGGGTCTAAACCTAGCAAAGCAAAATTATCTTTTTTTTCGACTATGTTGTTTTCGTAATTGTGGCAGGCCAAAATCTTAATTGCGATTAAGATACGATTAATTGCACAGCCCTAACACAAGCACACACACAAACACACTTTTTGTCTAACACGCTAACACAGTTCTGTACTGTTACGCTGTTATGTTCAGTCATTGTTCTTATGTTGAACATGAATACATTTACTTTGTAAGTAATTATGGGACGTATTTCTTCTTTCATAGCAATTTTCCTTCATACTTTTTTGCCGTGAAATAGGTCTTAAATTCTATTCAAACTGGTCTTAAAAAGTCTTACATTTGAGTTGGCGAAACCTGCAGGAACCCTGTATAAAGAATGGCCAGTTAATTTAAGCATTATAGCGAAGGCCTTTGTCAGATGGTATATTACGCTGTTTTTTTTCTGCTTCGAATAGTTCTCTCTTTTTTCACCATACCTGTGTTTGCATCACTGAATACCAAGGTTGTTAGCTTAGAAACAGTGACTGAGTTCTATCATCAACTACTCTCCGTCTGTCTCCTCTGTAGTTCCGTTATGAAGAGGATGCGGAGAAGGCTGTGATAGACCTGAATAATCGGTGGTTTAATGGACAGCCCATCCATGCTGAGCTGTCTCCCGTAACAGACTTCAGAGAAGCCTGTTGTCGCCAATACGAGATGGGGTGAGTGCTATGTGGATGCATGTGTCCTATTTAATGATTAACCAATATCAAGCATTCATACCTCATGGTTACCATTTTGATTCTTTTACATCACAACAAGGAAGTAGGCGTCAGCTGCAGAGTACCACTTTAAAGTCCTTATCTTGCGTAATTTACTGTAGCTGAAAGATCATAGAACTGTTTCAAAATGCATTAACTTGTTGGGTCTTATTCCAGTAACACGTGATATAGATCGAATATCGTTTCCTATTTGCTGTAAATCACTTGTTAATATCGGGGAAATGGGTCAAATTCAGAGGTATCCAGAAAAGTCTGGATTCAAACTTGCCGCTGCTTGGTGCTGTGTCGTGACGTCACGTGTGGTTCCGCGAATCCTGGTGAGTTCAGCCCGTCCCAGCATCACACAGTGTAGCATTGCTGGTATAGCCGCATGTAAACTTTGTGTATCAGTGTTTACAAAATTCATTATTGATTGATATTATAACATATGAATAGCTCTACCAATCTGTGTTGCCGACTCGAGCTGGTGCTGGCGAGGGCGGAGTGACTTCCATGTTTTCAGCTGAGGCCGGTGGTGCACATTCGCGTTTTGCTGGCTCGAACCTATACGGTTCTAGGCCTCTTATTTCTGGTGTAAAAGGCGGCAGAGATCGTTCAGATTCATCGTCACTGCTCGCATCGTCCACACCAAATAATTGTTCTGTCAAATTGTGCCAAATACCCGCGCTATTAGCTTTTTCTGATGCGTAAACATCAACAATATTTGACGCCATTTTTCGTTGTGAACTCTCGCTGGCTGCGCGCATTGGCTGTCGATCCGGACGGCAGCAGGGAGCCAGACAGCGGCAGCCGGGAACCACACGTGACGTCACGAAATGGCCTGCTTCCAGAAGCAAAGTTTTTTTATTGGACCTAATATTTTTCCTTTTTTTACATATTATTCAGTATGAAATAAAGAAACATACATTGACTATCTGTTGCATACACCCCCCAGAAATCAACTGCCAAAAAAAGTTTTTAATGTAAGATAAGGACTTTAAACATAATGTCTGGTCACTACTATATCCCTGAACCCACTTCCTGTTAACTTGCTTCTCATTTGTATATTTACCAAGTGTGTCAACATTTATCTTGTTTTATTTTAACTATAAACTGAAGCAGAATCTCTCAGGTATCCCCTTATACAATTCACATCACATTTGTTCTATTAAATAGGCTTTCTTGACATTCAGAGCAGTGCAGCAGCTCGTCTTTCTGAAATAATTTCAAACAGATAACGTTATGTAGCAAATATTCTTAACATGATTTTATCTTCTTATACCTTACTGATATTTCTGCTACCCGTTGCCTTCTCTCCACAGGGAATGTACTCGTGGTGGCTTCTGTAACTTCATGCATCTGAAGCCCATCTCACGTGAACTCAGGAGGGAACTCTATGGTCGTCGGAGGAAGGGGTACGAACACATCCAGTATTACATTGAGGCATTAAGTAAAAATGCATGCGTAGTTGTTTGTGTGGCATTTTATAATAACTACTCCTTCTCTACCACAGCCGCCATAGGTCCCGGTCTCAATCGAGAGAGAGGCGATCTCGCTCAAGGGACAGAGGTCGAGGAGGAGGAGGTGGTGGCGGAGGAGGAGGAGGAGGTGGTGGTGGTGGCGGAGGAGGCGGAGGAGGAGGCGGAGGAGGAGGAGGAGGAGGTGGCCGTGACCGTGAGAGACGTCGCTCTAGAGACAGAGAGCGTTCAGGACGATTCTGAAGCAGCACCCGTGACTACTTGTCCCTCCCTCCCTGTATCCACCCCCGGTCTTTTTTTAAGTTTGTACCCATCCAGAACTATTCTAGGACTTATTAAAAGGTACCAGATTTTGAAGCTGTGACAGCATTGATGAACATGTTTTTTTCTTGATTTCTGAAAATGACTTTCACTTCCATTAAATTTAACATTTTTACTGATTATGACTGATTTGTGAATTGTACGTGTTATTGGATTGCATAAATGGTTTTCTAAAGCACCAGCTGCTCCAGATGGGATGCAGTACTAAATGTACACAATGACTATAATTGAAAGTAAATTGAATAAACTTGTTACATTGCTAATGGGTCACAATTTCAACACCATATTAACTCCATCTGAAACACTTAACAGTTGACCATCCTGGACTTGAGCCTTACAGTCTCTTAAAAAAAAAAGAAGCAAAACATTTATTTTTGTGGTTCTTTTGAAAAACGGCAGACTTTCAGCCTTATAGGATCAAACATGATGTTTAAAAACGAGTTTAGCATCTTGTTAATTTGCACAGATCAAGCATACATCGTTGCTGCAGCCAGTTTTTTATGTATTTTCTTGCCAAAGGTGGTTTTACATTTGTTCTTGCATGCAGATTAGTCGCTTTTCGGCGCCTCCCGCATTTTTAATGCTGATTTAGGTGAACAACAGTGCTAAATGTATTTAGTATAATGCATAGTATTAGTATGTATCATTAATTAATAGACCATTCTGAAGGGTTGTCTATTCAAATAGAAAAAACAATTGTAAGTTGCACGTGTATAACATGTATTTTCAGGCTCTTTAACACACTCCTACAGATTTAATCCAATCGAATTTGGTCACTAGGCCTGCCTTCTTACGACAGTAAGTATACAAAGTTATTAAAAGCTTTCTATTACATGGAACACCGGTTGAAACACTCGCCATTAAACACGAAGTGGTTATTATCAGGGTTGTCAACGCTGGGTACCTGACTGGAGTGAGATTTTGATATCATGGGTTTAATTACACATGCACACTAAATTACTGCTATCGTGTCAGCAGCGGGACATTAGCATTTATATATAGGATATACAAATACACAATATTGGACACAGACTAAAGGGCACGACGTTTCATTCACTAATGAAAGTCAAACAAACATGTTTGTTTCCACTGTTTTATTGTGTGCATAGGCCTGTTGCGATAAGAAATGTATCTGCTTGAGCAGCTGTCAACTCAACATTGTAAATAACCAACCAAAAACGATCGCCGGTTCATCTTGTTTTTGGCGTGAGAATAGTTTGGGCAGCGCGAGAGCGTGAGATTGAGAGTGAAAGCGTGTGTCACACGCCAGATGCGTGAGAGTTTGCCCCAAATTCCTTATGCTTAGTTCCCGAGCATATTGAGTCATAGTCACAGCGACACCTACTGGGAACAATAAGTCAGCCTTATGTGACAAACATCATCCCATTTATATTTGTATGTTTAATGTCTGCACTTGAAAGAGCAACATACTGTTTGTTTTGTGCGTGTTCTCTAGCTTTACATTGGAAGAGCTCCAAGATTTGCCAAACATGTATTCCAGCGGTAGGTTTGATGTAGGTTTTAGTTATTTATGTAGCCTAATGTTTTTTTAATTAAAGTGGGTTTGCAATGGGAGCAGCAGCGTCAGGATAGGATGCAAGTGTTGGCCGGACATGGAGATAGGCAGAGGCGGGGCTGATCCGAGAGGAGGCTTCATGTCACCTGAACGCATCATGTCTCGGCTGATAGGTGAGTGCAAAGCTCCCTAACCCTCAACGTGTTTTCTACACAGAAGGTAACTATTCCATCGATCTTTATTTTCATGTTGGCATTATGAGAAGTAACCAAAAAATGTCTGGGACAATTGTTGCAATGGTTATCGTGAATTCATATAACATTTTAAATCGTAGGCCTATATTGTCCAATCAAAGGATCAATAGGATATTTTTTCTTTAAATTAAATGATAGAATGTTTATCTGGATTGCTTATTTTTGACCATCTGTCAAATAAAATGGAATAAAAGACTACATCAAAATCGGTATTGTTCAAGATACAGTATGATTATTAACCTATTATTACCACTCAAATGTTTTTGCAACTTCCTTATACCTCATAAACAGAAATTAAGCCAATGATTATTCTATCATTTAATCTGTAAAAAAAATTCTACATATCACGTTTAGTCTAAAAAGTTGGTAAATAAAAGTATAAAATATTAAGAGGTGCACAAAATACTAAGATATACTGAAGTATAAGTAGTAATACCACATTTAAAAACGACTTAATTACAAGTAAAGTCCTGCATCTAAAAGTAGTCTAAAAGATTATTAGCATCATAATTTATTTTAAATAGGGCAAAGTTGCTGTTCTTGACAAATCAAAATGTGTTTTACAATGTAAACATGACAGGAAGAAGACCAAAGATAATTTTCATTAACCTCCTAAATTGCACTTCTATATTCAGAACAGCATCTCTCTTTCTGGTGATATAATCAACTGTTTTAAACCTTTCTGTGAAATAATCGTTTAGTTCACAAAGTCCAAACTGAGTCAAACTCTCAAGTATGTTGGGCCAGATTTAAGTAGAAAGAAAATGCTATTTATTGATTAAAGTCAGGATTTTGTTAATGTTGGATGTGTGCTTGCAATACCTCTCCTATCTCCATACAGGTGATCCATGCAGTACATTTTAAGTACATATTTTCGAAGAAGTTTCTACCCTTTGCCCAGTTCAAGCAAACGTTATAAAAGCAGATATCAGTCAGGGTCAAATGTCTGCCAGTCGTCACATGTCATCTGCAAATGGAGAACAGGATTGTCTTAAAGGTCAGCTTGAATCTCACCATGAGAGTGGAATGGGAAGTCATTTTGAGCCGGACTACAGAGACAAATCTGCTGACAAGTGGAACTGGATCAGGCCTGATGTGCCCAGCAGATGTACCTGGAGCCTGGATACACTCATTTCAGAGTCTCCACACAGCCTCCAAGCACGGTGAGGGTGATGTTAGTCAGATATAAATCAATATTTGCCTTTGTTAAAATAATCAGTTTAAAGTGATTAAATAATCAATATTTGAAAACCTTATTGATAATGTAATCATTTAGTATGGATTAGTACGTAACAAAAACATTGTTAGGGGAATTCATATAAAAAGTTAAATAGATAAAAACAGAAATACAAAAGAATACAAAACAACTTTAAACAGAGACTCAGCTGTGTTAGCAAGCCATTTCTGCAGATTTTGAGTTATTTTCAGGGAAACCACAGCTGTAGCTAATTACAATTGTAATACTATGACATTAATGCTAACTCTGCTATATTAAAGACACTCTGTGGAGTTTTTTGGTAAGCAAAGTAATAAGACGCATTTTGTGTATCCATCCAACAAACCTGTTCAATGAATTTGCAATGTTTTTGAAATCTGAAACTGGTACTGTCTTTCATCAGTGTTTATGAAATTGCAGTCTTCTTCTTCCCTGCCTTTGTTTGCATGTTTTTGTGTTTATGTCACCGCCACTTGTTGATTTGTTGAATAGTAAGAACCCATTGGCATAGAAACATTTTTAAATATGTCCATAACAATGGTTAAATACTCCACAGGGATTCCTTCCATGTAAATTACCTTCATAAGGTAAAGTGACAATATCCTATTGTATTTACTAACTGCTGATTGTAATTTTTCTTTTTCACTCAATCAAAGCATGGAGCCCCCCAGCATCCTCCCCAACATCCTTGGAAAAATTGGAGACACACCTCTGGTTCGTTTGAACAGAATCCCTAAAGAGTTTGGACTCAAGTGTGATATTTGTAAGTAAACGTTCTTTTTTGGTAAAATCGTTACTTTTAGCTTTATATAATAATACAACTTTGAATTATCACAAACAAATACCATAGTGAATGTGACAGAAAACATTTTCTGAACAAAATAACAGGAATAACAAGCAATACTTTCATGTAACATTCCTCATTTACTGCTGGCATGCAAAGAAAATATCTTTGAATGAAACTTGAATTGGATGTCACTCAGCAGGTTTTTTTACAACTTGGTCAGACTAGTTCCAGTCTGTTCAGATGAAATAATGATGCACACCTGCCGTCCCTGTCACTAATTGATCAGATAATCTGCAAAAACTGAACAAGCTTCTGTTCTGTTATAGTTAACCGATTAAATAACTTAATATAATACTATACACAAAAAGATTATGTTGGGAAAAAGGAAAAAAGCAACCTGCAATGCTAACTTGTTGGATTGTGTGTCCTATACTGTAACAGTGATTAACAATAAAATAATAGCAGAGACGAGGAATCAAACTTCAACACTCATGTTTCTTTTTAAATGTGTTTTTTAGTAGCCAAGTGCGAGTTCTTCAACGCAGGTGGCAGCGTGAAAGATAGGATCGCCGTGCGGATGGTGGAAGACGCTGAGCGAGCCGGGATCCTCAAACCAGGAGATACAATCATCGAGCCCACCTCTGGCAACACAGGTATCTGTAAAGAAAGATGTAGGAACAGCTTGTTATCAAGGCGAGAACACAGAAAACTATAACTTAAAGGAACATGGCACGTTGCTTGAATCCTCCTCTGGTCGTCTGCAGGTCTAGGCCTCGCCCTCACAGCTGCAGTGAAAGGCTATCGCTGCATCATAACCATGCCTGAGAGGATGAGCATGGAGAAGGTACACAACTCCTTTAAAGGAATATTACCAACAAAATGATCATGTGTCAGATCCTCATCCTGCATTAGCTCACATTTTTGGAGAAAAACATAGTTTTTCTGGCACGGCTCCATGATGAACAAACAATATATGGATAAGAGAACAACACACATTTAACGACGGCAAATCTATATCAAAACACGAGTTGACAAACCCTCACAAAATGCATGCAGAGCAATCCAAGTCTCATTTAACTACTTCCCAAATGAAATTCACTTCAGCTCAGGATTTATTACATTGGATTTGTCCATTGTCTCACAGAGTCGCTGCGCAAACATGGACTATTCATGTTGAAGTGTTTTAAATAACATGTTTTAATGCAAACATGTATGTGTTTGTGAAGTAGTGAGCATATGACTGGATGAATGAGATTTTGATTATATTAAAAGCATAGTGTGAGACTTTGTAAACAGATGTTTTGTTATAGTAATTGACTAATAGATATGGAAATGGTCAATTTGTAGTCCTCCTTTAATAATCAATACTAGTGCATTATAGACTAGTGGCTAATGAAATGTAATTCCACTATATGTTTTTAGGAGGATGTGCTGAGAGCTCTCGGGGCAGAAGTAGTGCGCACACCTTCTGCTGCTGCCTTCGACTCCCCAGAGTCTCACATAATCATGGCATGGCGTCTGAAGAGCCAGATACCCAACTCACACATCCTGGGCCAATATCGTAATGCCAGCAATCCTCTGGCTCACTACGACACCACAGCTGAAGAGATACTGGAGCAGTGTGGTGGTTTGTGCTTTAACATTGTACGACAGTCCACAAAATATGATTTAGCTCAGTGATGCTCCTTTAGAAGACCAAAGACCAAGGAATAGCCATAAGTCTCCTGTGTAGATTTATGGTAAACAAAGATTGGAAAAGAAAGGGTTGCTTTTGCTTCCAGGGAAATTGGACATGTTGGTGGCAGGAGTTGGCACAGGCGGGACACTAACTGGTGTTGCTCGGAAGTTGAAGGAGAGGTGCCCCAATGTCAAGGCAAGACACTCACCTCATTGTGATTAAGAACCTCATTCATTGCTTTTTATTTAGCTAAAATCATTAGAAGATTTGTATGGAGAACATGTGATGTACAGTTGAGTTTATGTTTCAGGGCGGTGGTGCTGACTTTACATTTTTACACTTCAGAGTTTACAGTTTTCACTATTGTTTTCTATGTTTCAGATAGTTGCTGTGGGTCCGGAGGGCTCCATTCTGATTGGATCAAATGAAAATAAGACTTCTTATGAAGTGGAAGGCATTGGATACGACTTTATCCCAACAGTGTTGGACAGATCTGTAAGAGAGTTTGTGCATGCATACATTTAAACTGTGCAATATACACATTTTGGTTTAATCTGCACACTGAGCAATAATCATGTGTTTCCCTCTCCCTTTATTGTAGCTTGTTGACATGTGGTATAAATCGACTGATATGGAGACGTTTACCATGTGTCGCAAGCTGATCAGAGAAGAGGGCCTTCTTTGTGGTACGATCACTGTGATACCGTTCAGGTTTTCCTGATATTGTACATTTTGTTACAGTCATTAGTTTCCTCTCATTACGTTTGAATTCCTTTTTGTTTTTTTCTGCAGGTGGCAGCTCTGGCTCGGCCATGGCAGCAGCAGTGAAGATGGCTCAGCAGCTGGAGGAGGGACAGCACTGCGTGGTCATCCTGGCAGACTCTGTCCGCAACTACATGTAAGACACAGATTTACTGAACTCTCCTAACATTACTTAATAATATTGACACCCAGAAAGATAAACATCCAATTAACATGGTGCTAATTCTACTATACTTGATTTAACTGAGCCTCACTGTTATCCTTGTGTTTTGGTGTCTTCTACTGAACGTTGGCTCCTTCTCATTATGAATACTGGAACAGAAAGAGGACATGGTGCAGTGAGTGTCCAGTCAGGATTATCTGTTGTTTTAATTTGCCTGTCCACCATGATGAAGTTACTAGGAAACAGACAGACACTTTGATACTAAACCAAAGAGCCTGGCTGTTAGGGGAAGCCACACAACAACACATTGCTGGCTGCATCCCCTAATAATGATGGAAAGTAACAACTTTAGTCTTGAGCCTAACCAAAACGTGGTATCGTGTCAAAAACAAGAGTCGTCAATTATCTGTTTTGTTTTGTGCACAAACTCATTGCTACGTCCAGGTCAAAGTTCCTGAATGACAATTGGATGTGTGAAAAGGGCTTCCTCAGCCCAGATGAGCCAATGGACCTCAAACCCTGGTGAGTTAACCATAAGGCTAACGGGAAATCTTATCCAGATGTCAAATAACTTCCTCTCTCTTTAAGGTGGTGGAACATGACGGTCCAGTGTCTGAAGCTCTCTGCCACCTTCACTGTGTTACCGTCTGTGTCCTGCCAGAAAACCATCGAGATCCTGAAGGAAAAAGCCTTCGACCAGGCCCCAGTCGTCGATAAGTCAGGGTATATCTCTTCAAAAGAATGTTTGATTGTTTTCATACACAACTTTGTTTTTATCTGGTCCTCCTCTCATAGCACAACCTGCTGTTTTTAAAGACGTATACTATAAATGATTGCATTAATTTAAAATATATATATTTTCCCACTATCGAAACCCCTGGGTCTTCCACTATTTATTTCAATCATTAAAGTCAATTATGTTTAAGTTATACAGCCCAATTTCAACAGAATAGCCGACATTTCCTCAGGTTGCATTAAAGGCACAATGATCAGGTTTTGTTGGTTGCAGTTTGTAAACACAACATCAGCTTCACACTCTGTTTAACATTTGCTTTGTCTCCATGTCTTCTTTGCCCTGCTATATATGCTATTTATGAGCTGTGTTGTCCATGTTCATAGCTTTCTCAGTACCACTTTACAATAAGACTACCCTTGTAAAGGGTTTACGAATAGTTTGTAATTAATTTATTAATTAGGTTGTGAACACTTTATAAATCATTAATAAGCTTTTATAAGACATGAGATAAACAGGGCAACTGTGACCGGTTGCTTGCCAAATAGTGAGCCCACATTTATCTGTGCTGCTAAGCCAGCATCCTTGGTATCTTTTGTTCACCGAGTTGATTCTCCCCCCATCCATCTTGATGTTTCTTGGCATCTCTTATGACCGTCTATGAATGAGTTACTAACATTTATAACTGCCAAAAGGGAGCCTTGTTGTAAAGTGTAAAACTCATTCCAATTTATTAATGAGTTACTACCATTTATAATTAGTAAAAGGGAGCCTTATTGTAAAGTGTGAAACACATCACCACCTATTGATGAGTCACTAACATTTATAACTACTGAAAGGCTGCGTTGTTTTTAAGTTTAATACACGTGTCCATTTATGAATGAGTTATAACATTCACGCTGACCTAATACACATTTTTCACATGAAATGCAAAGTAAGATGCAACAGAACCAAGCAAAGCATTTTATTCACACATGAAGAAAATCAGGAATGTTTAGTATGACTGATACACATATTTAAACATAAAAGCTTTTATCAGACATAAATGAAAGACTTGGTAAGACATAATGGTACTCAGACTGGAAAGGCTTTGTGTATATCCTTGAACAAGCGTCCAAGCAGTCCATCAGAGCCAAGCCATGATGACCATTCAAGAACCTTGAGGTGTTCCTCCAACAAACTCTCTGTACGGTTTCCTCTCAGTCTACGGACATGTCCTTTGAAGGTCGACCAAGCTCTTTCTATATGTTGGGTATGACTGCCAGTCTGGGGGTTCACAAACCACCTGCTGTGGTTTATGGTGTAGTGGTTGTACCCCATGTTACTCAGCACTCTCCTGTATGCCCTCCACTCATCACTAATAATGCTACTTCCTGACTTAACATGCCGTCTAATCAGAGGGACAAGGTGGCATCTTGATCGTTTCTCCACTAGTTTCAACACTAGTCTCCGCCTTTTGTCTTTAGCTCCCATCATTCCAAAGACCCATTTATTCCTTCTCCAGTTATGTCCAAAGAAGGGCCCTCAGATTTTGAGATACTCCTACCCGAGGTAGAACAAAAAACAACAATAATTTTTCTTATCTTTAGGATCTCCCATTAATGAAATTGATTGTTGTCAATTTTTATTTTTGGGGAAAAAAATGTTTTTGGGTTGTTCTTTAGAACTACCCCAATCCCTGAAAAAGAGCCAGATTAGACCAGGCCGAATGTGGGAAAGGTGACAAAAAAGCCCATAACGTGAGAATGATCACTCTTTTCCTCTTGAGATTTGCTGAGGTATGAACCAGGTCGCTGTCCTACATCACCAAATAGTCAGACAATTATTTACCTAAAATAATACTGAATTATAGTCCTGCAAACTTAGCTTTAGTTTAGAAAGAAATTGTACTTTTTGATGATAGGAACACAGGACTCAATCACTTTTCTCTCATTTATCAGGAAAACAGTAATCCCTGAAAAATATACCATTACTGAATTGTCTAGGGTGCTATTGAACACTAACCAGTAGTTTTATGGAAATATCTGGTGAACGAAATTCAGTGAACAACAGATACCAAGGATGCTGGCTGATGAAGAAAACGAAGTAAGCTTGTGCCAATATAAGGCTTAGCCATCTTGCCAAATAGTGAGACCTGAGTTGATGTATGAAAACTATATTAGAACTAGTTAATAAATGGTTCTTAATGATTAATAAAGTGTTTACAACCTAATTAATAACCTAATTATAAACCCTTTATGAGTCCTTTTAAGGGTAGTCTTATTGTAAAGTGGTACCGCTTTCTCTTTTTGAATGTGTACTTCTGATTTGTAAACCTACGTCTACACTTGACTTCCAGAAAGGTCTCGAACATTTAATCAGAATACTGATATCATTATACCGGTACAGACAGTTTACATTCCTCATTTAAAGCCATAGGAATTGTGTCATAGCTAATATATTATCTGTGTGTGTTTTTCCACAGTGTGATCCAGGGGATGGTGACTCTGGGAACAATTTTGTCCTGTGTGACGGCCGGAGAGGTCAAACTCTCAGATGCTGTCAGCAAGGTTCTCTGCAAGCATTACAAACAGGTCAGTCCGTAGAAACACATTGTTTAGTATACTAAAACATTCCATTCATTCAAAGTGAACATATTTAAATGATGGACTCCCTACACTTGTTCTCCCAGCTGCACCTGACAGATAACCTGGGCAAGCTGTCCCACATTCTCAAAACCAACCCCTTCGCCCTGGTGGTGAATGATGCGGCTCAGAGTAAGATACTATTTTGTTTAGGTTGGTAAGCTTATTGCTTTTCTGCAACTCAACACAGATGGGTTGATAAAGGACTCCACCTAGTGGCTGAAATCTTAAAACAGGGACATTTGTTGCTGTGTTTGAAAAAGCCTGGAGCCTTTCGCACACTGATTGAATCCATAAAGTGCCTTTAAACTCACATATTCATTTTAAAGTCTCCCTTCCCCTAAAAAAAAAGAGACATTTCCTCTTTTGTTACTTAGGCCTACTTAAGCTTCACTGTGCAGAATCATGTATGTGCAGACACTGTTTTTACATTTAGATGTTGAAGGAAACGTTTTTTTGTACTAACTCAATTCTCAGTTTATTTTATGTGTCCATATATGGTTTAAAAGAAAAATCATGGCCGGATAGCATTTTCTTTGGAGTTTTGCATTTGTTTAATTGTAGATAGATTAGGGATGACAACATGCAACACACATCCTGAGCTGATCAGTAGTGATGGTTCTGGGTGTGAAGGTGATACAATTGCTGCTTCATTTTGATAATGTTGTCCACTTTAAATGTGCTTGTATAGGCTGATATTGTTGTTAAGGATTTTTAGAGAGTATTGTCAGTGTAACTTCAGTCTACTCTGTCTCTCCAGATGGGGCTGATGGGCCAACTTGTCAGAGGCAGATGGTGGTTAGTGTTGTGACACCTATTGACCTCCTAAACCACATCACCACACACAAGATGCTGGATCTCTCGTCCTCTGAATGCTCGCTGTTAGACACACTGTCTCTGTGAGCACTTACTGTTGAAGATATCTATAACCTCCTGCACACCATGAGGCAGCACAGAAGTACTCTCTCTTTTATATATTTAAGTATTAAATACCAACATCCTCCTGACTGCTTTTCTGTTTTTGTTTTGTTTTTGGTTGTGTTTTTGTTCTTGTTTTGTTTGTCGACCTTACTTGTAATGTAAAGCGTCTTTGGGTCTAGAAAAGCGCTATATAAATCCCATTTATTATTATTATTATTATTATTATTCAAAGAAGTAAAGGAAGTTATCATGGCCACACATTTTTCATACACTTGTTTCATATCAAAATCATTCATTATAAGTTTTAATTGATTATTGATTCACTGATTAGCGAATATAAAAAACACTGTTTCATTCAAGTTAAAGTAAAAAATGTACATTTTGTTTAGTCAGTCAATTTCTTCTTGTAAATGTGAAATGTTCCCAAGAATAAAATTAGTTTTTATCAAAAAACTAAGTTATTTGAATCAAATCTATCACCTTTGATGTTTATATAAATGTCCTCATTCTGAAGTTGACCAGTTTGTCTCTCATTCCCACTGTTCCAAAATGAAGTTACCATGGTGAGCGGGTGAATTGCTCTACACAGTCTATGGTCAAGTGCAAATTTGGTCAAACTTTGTCATACTTCATGATAAAATGTCTTCATATACACTCTTTACAATTATTATTGTTGATAGACTAAAGCTAACTGCTGCTAATTGGCTGCCTTTAGCTAATTAGCTGTTAGCACTGTTAGCTTTGAGTGTCGCTTCTAACACAAGCGCGCTGGACGGACGTCCCGGGTGTCAGAACCAGAACCGGGAACGGGACCAGGCGAAAGTGAAACAGCAACGGGTTCAGCAGCCTCTACGGAAAAGTGATTGAAATAAGATCGCTTTTTTATCTCGTGTTTTTGCAGTTGCACTTTGTGATGTAAAGTTGTCATGTTGCTAGTTATTGGTCGATCACAAGTAGCCTACACATAATAATATCAACTAGCAGCACTAAATCGCAAAAATAACAAATATTGTTGATTTTATTTATTTATTTAATCGTTTATTTGGCAGGGACAATGCACAGTAATGAACACTTAAAACATTAAAATGTGTCAAGCGTAACAGTGCCAGATTTAGCTTTGAGCTAATTTCCATCCGCAGTCACTCACATAAAACATTTAAGAAAATTACATTTTAAAACATAGCAAAAACAAAATACATGATATGCAAAAAGTGCAAAAGAGCAAGAGCAGCATACACAAGTATTTATGACATGGTAATACAATACAGCAGCAACGACATATACAGTGCAAGAGAAGATACCCCTGTATTAAAGCGCATTTAGTGGTGATTGTATGGAGCTTATTTCCTGCCATAACCCCACAAACAAACTAAACAAGTTTTACAAATGCCTTATGATTCACTGACAAACACAGTGTGGTTTGCAAATACAAAACACCATCTACAAATTAATGCATTTAGTTTTGCAAATAAAAAACGTATCTTGTGTAGTGGTCACTAATTTACTCTATGTACATAATTCACTCATGGAACTACGGGCGGGGGGTATTGTTTCCGCACGGACATATATGTGGTTACTTTTATATGTTGTGTGCCCTCCTGGCTCTTTCTCTTGTCGTCCCGGGCTGCGACCCGACAACCTGTCCTTTGCAGCTCTTGAATAAAGACAACTTTGCACCTTCATTGCACCGCCTCCAACTCCCTATCCCTCGGCACTACATTGGTGACCCCGACATAGTCTCGCGAAGTATCCGAGACTGTAACGAACACGGCAAAAAAAAAACTCAGTTTTTCTCGAAATGCCGGGGATTTTTGGAGACGTCCATGGCTGCCACCTGCACACGGACTGAGGCTTGGTGCGCCCCCCGCGGAATGGCTGAGGACGTTGCTCGCCATTCCCACATCGTCTCGGCACTGGAAGACAGCAAGCCTTCCGACTACAAGGAGACGATTCTCGACCTGCTAGGTACGGAAGGACCCGACTTCTACCTCATGGAGCTGTTTCTTCGGGACGTGCGGCTGCATGTCCAGGCTGCGCTAGCTAACACGGCTAGTGTTGAGCCCCGCGCTTTAGCCGAAGGAGCTAGCCGGTTCTTCCTGGCCGCCCGGTGATTTACCCCTGAGGTGCTGGCCACTACACGCAGCGGCACCTTCCCTGGTAGAGGCACGCCGCCTAGCAGAGGCTTCGGGGTAGACGGCATCGACTAACGGCTGCCGGCTTACGGTTAGCGGCCGTCGACACCAGCTAGAGCTAACCACGACAGCTAACAGCTGGCAGCTACCGACGGCTAATAACGGCTAACAGCTAACCACGACAGCTAACGCCTGGCAGCTACCAACGGCTAACGACAACTAACAGCTAACGACGGCAGCTAACGGCTAGCAGCTACCGAATACTACCAACTGGCGGCTAACGACGACAGCTAACGACTAGCTGCTATCGGCTATCGACATCCATCGGTTAACATCTGACTGTTGACAATTTTTTTGTGGTGCTGGAGAGGAGGTTCGAACTAGTCTGGTTGGCCTCGTGTGGATTGTCTCACAATTTCGCCCACCTGTTTTTGACCGTGGACAGTACGACCCTTTTGAGCTTTTCCCTGGTGCCTGAGAGGAGGTTTGATCATGTCTGGTCAGCCTTGTGTGGACCCTCTCGCTTTTTGACCACCTCGACAGCGGCTTCGGACGTCGCCCACGCTTTCATCGGCGCCTGGGTGGCGCGCTTCTTGACCCCGTCTCGACTCTACGGTTTTGGATGTCGCCCATGTCTTCCCCGGCCCCTGGGTGGCGTGCTTCGGGACCCTGTCTGGCCTCTTCTGACCCTGTTTGGCATCTCCCCTGTCCACGGCTCCTTCCTCCCGAGGACTTCATGCCCGCCGCCCCTGTGCCTTCGCCTGCGGCCGGGCTGCACTCCTCCCTGCTGGGGGCCACCGGGATATTCATGCCCGTCCCCACGTCGCAGCACAGTGGCCCTGCTTTCTACGGCTGATGGATGTTTTCTTCATTCGCCACGACGCCTACTGCGGCCCCCTTACGACGGCCCATTCCGGCCCGCCCCCCACCCCCGGTGGGGATGCCCTCGCCCTCGTTAGGGCCCCTACCCTCTCCTGCGGCCCCCTTCCGACGGCCCGTTCCATGGCCCGGCCCTCATCTGCAACCCCGCCCTCCTCGGGCCCTGTGGTACTTCCTCCCAGACGCTAGGATTGTCTCCATGGTTGAATTCTGGGGGGGCTTGTGTAGTGATCACTGGTTGACATAATTCACCACGGAACTGTGGGGTAGGGGGTATGTGTTGCTCTCTATATATTTTGTGTGCCCTCCTGGTTTCTTCCTCTTGTCTTCCCGGGCTGCGACCCGACAACATGTCCGTTTCTGCGGCTCATTAAAGCCAGCTTCATACCTTCATTGCACCGCCTCCGACTCCCTACCTCTCGGCACTACACTATCAAACAAACACATAATATTTTTCTAATAAATCATGTTTCAGAGACAAATTCAGCATACGTTTTACAAGTACAACACTTTTTTTTTACAAGTACAACACTTTTATTTACAAGACGAGTACAAACATTTTTCTTCTCAAGTCACGGAATATTACTGCCAAAAGTCACGTGAGTCACGTGTGAGTCATATTCTTTCACTATTCCGCCGTGGTTGTGCTCAGGATTTTCTCACAAATGTACACATGCTCGCTTAGGGTCCCGCAGCCACTAAGGCGCCCCCTAGCAAAAAAAAAAATAAAAAAAAAAATCTCAGTTGACCGTCGCCGTGATAAGTATGTTTAATTAATTTTGTTAATATGCCTAGATTGCTTACACTCAAAGTCATGTATTATATTATTGAGTCAATAATATAATACATTAACCGTGCTTTACCTGAACCTCATCATGACACTAGAGAGGACGGCAGGATTGTAATTTCCCGTGTTCAGTGAATGCAACAGAGGCAAGTCACCAGACCAACCAGAGAGTTGAATAGAAATCTGTCTTATTAGCTGACAGGTACCTATCCTGTGAGCTGTGACAATGTTTAAAATAAACTGTCAGTCGGACTCAGAGTTTTTGAAGATGGACATAAGAACATTTTTTCTTAAAAAATACGACAATTCTCAAGTGGTGGTTCACACAACAACCCCAGAGCCACCACTTGAGCCAGGTATGTAAATGTCAGTAAACTTCCAAGTTATGCTAACATGTAAGCAAAGCATAAATTAAAGCTACGTTGACATTACTTTGAATCGCGAGGGTAAGCTAAACCTTTAGCAAGTAGCTATAGCTAGCCAGCTATATTTAATAAACACTTTGTCATACAATCTAAATGTAATGTTTTTTAGCATTACCTAGTGATTTCAAAGAAAGCTCTCTGGGAAATGTTGACTTACTGTTCGACATGAAGCTAGAAGCTACCTTACAGTACACAGTTGATCCTGAGTCCTGTCAGTTAAAGTGTTTCATAGTTAGCTTAGCTAAGCATCGACCTAGCACTGAAATATATGGATGTTATGTGACAGTATTTCTGAGAAAAAGTCAGCTGAAATGGTGGCATAGTTGCCGCTGCTTTACATGTCGACAGCATGTTTGAATGTATTTGCAGCAGTAAATGTGGCTGTTTGGCCACTGACGTTGCCATAACAACACCTGAATTTAAATGTGCAACCTGTTTTTGTGACAGATTTTTACAAGAAATTATAATTCTTCTGAATGATATTCCTATTGACAGCTAGTTTATATGTGAACATTATGAGATGGACAGCCAGAGAGAATAAATGAAAAACAGTTATGAAACATTATATTACAAAAGAAGAATACAGTTTAAGTGATTTGTAAAATATCCATAAAGAAAAATCTGCTTACAGTTCGGTTTCAAATTGGTTGTTGAGAGGGGTATCCATAGATCTCTTAATGTTGCTCTCAAAGTGCACCAGATTGATGCTTTTAACTTAAATATTAAAAAAGAAAATCTTCCCGGGGGAGCATGGCCCCGGACCCCCCTAGAGGAGGTGAGGACCCCCTTAGAGGAGGTGAGGACCCCCTTAGAGGAGGTGAGGACCCTCCTAGAGGAGGTTAGGTCCACAGTTTTTACATGCTTATTTATACAATATGTGTGCAAATGCTAACATCATAAGACAAAAGTTGGTTCCGTGTTGTGTGTAGTGAGAACGCGCTAGCCCCCAAGCCAAAGCTCACTTAGGGCCCCCAAAAGTCTAGGGCCGGCCCTGGGCAAAAGCCACATTTTTATATATAAATATATATAAAGATATATATAATTGGTGTAAGCTAGCTCTTTCAGTCTGCTTGATATCATCCTACACATAAAACAGTAACTTGTGGAGTTTAACATTTTTCACCAGAAACAACAACAAACTCTTCTGTTGGATTTTTTTCTTTCATCAATTTAAGACATTACACAAACACATAATCCCCAAGAGAAGAAATAAAAATAACACAATAAACAAGAAAAAAAGTAATGTTTAAATAATTAAAATATACAAATGATGTCAGCATAATTCAAAAGAGAAAACTCAAAACAACATAAATTATAAAAAAATTATGTAAATGGCTGTGGGACATTTACAAAATGTTTCAACATTAGGTTACAAAGCTGGTAATATCCTGAACATCAGAATGATGCTCATCCAATAATATCTAGCATATAAATCACCAAACTCATATCTAGTTCCTTTCTAAAACTGTAAGAATTTCCTTCATATTTTATTAAAGATATCAGATTTTCCCTTAAGGCCAGAAAATGAGAGATATTTAACATATTGTTAGTCTGGTATCAGATCGCTAGAAACACCGCTGTCATCAGACAAGGGCTGTTCCATGCTCTGTTCAACCTCCCGCCGTCCAAATGGATTCAGTAGCACAAAAGTCACGTGACTTTTGGTAGTAATATTCCGTGACATGAGAAGAAAAAGTTTTGTACTTGTAAAAAAAAGTGTTGTACTTGTAAAACCTATACTGAATTTGTCTCTGAAACATGATTTATTTGAAAAATGTGTTTGTTTGATAGATACATTTTTTATTTGCAAAACTAAATGCATTAGTTTGTAGATGGGGTTTTGTATTTGCAAACCACACTGTGTTTGTTAGTGAATCATAAGGCATGTGTAAAACTTGTTTAGTTTGTTTGTGGAGTTATGGCAGGAAATTAGCTCCATATTATGGCACGTTCCTTTGTTTCTCACCATTCTTTGAGTTGACCTTTGAAGCTATTGAGAGTGGGACAATCCCGTATCTCAGTTGGGAGGCTATTCCACAATGAGCTGCCTTTAATGGAAAGGACATTTTGTCCAAAAGTGGTCCGTCTACAGTGGACTTCACAGTCTCCTCTGGTTTCTGACCTAGTGCAACGTCCAGTGTGTTTTTTGTGGATGAGTTCCCCTAAGGGATGTAAGCATTTATAAATAAAGCACATACTTTTAAAATACTTAAAATTGTCAAAACTCAAGAAATTGTGTCTTTCAAGGATGGTACAATGGTGAAAACGAATATGGCTTTCTGTCAAACACCTGGATAGCTCTCTTGTACAGCTGTTCTATCGGTTTAATGTTTGTGGCACAAGCACACGACCAGTTTGTCAAACAGTATTCAATGTGGGATAGAATCATACAGTGGAGGTATGACTTTGCAGCATTGACAGTTAAGAAGGGTCTAATTTGTTTAACATTTTGCAAGTTGAATTTAATAGTATTTGATACTTTCTTCATGTGTTTCTTAAAAGTCAAGTTTGAGTCCATTATGACTCCAAGATACTTGAAGTGGGAGACTAGTTCTATTTCTGCTCCGTTTAAAAAAATGTTGGATCCTTCCATTCTGACTGGTCGTTTACTGAACATCATGCATACTGTTTTTTTACATTTAACTGTAAGCAAATGTTGTTCAGCCAGTGTTGAACCTTGTCCAATGCATTAGACAAGGTTCATGAGATCATTTCAGTGATGTACTGTAGTTGTTCAAATTCACTAGTGCTTTATCCTAATGTCAATTTTCATTTATATAAACAATATAAGTTCCAGGGTGTGTCTTGTTTGTCCAGTATAGTGATAATAGTATGAATGAGTTTTCAATAAAACAAGATTTTCCTAATAATAATTATATAAATTAGAAGAAGCACCAACATCCAATAGAAAGAGGTGTGCTTACTTGTCCATTGTACAAATACAATTCTGCATTGAGTTGGATTAGGTCACATGATGTGGAAGCTATTGAGAAAATCCAACTGTCTGTGAATAATAAATAAATAAATAATATCCATATAAAATACCAGGTTGAGTCCAATTTAGAGATGTGTTCTACAATTGGTAGATGCAGTGTAGAACCCGTTTTACATTTAGCTGCTGAAGGTGGAACGTTTCTCTTAAATCTCAGTTTGACGTGTAAGAAAATGTTTGGTTTGAATCATGGTTCAAGAGGCAAAGTCCATAATGTGATGTGGGAACTTGAACCTCCAGTTCACAGGAACCGACATCCAGCTCACATAACTTTCAGTAAAGAAAACAAATTTTGCATACTCATATAAGGAGATGTAATTTTAAGAAATGTGTTACTTAGTAATTGAACTCAAGGACACAAATTATAGATCAAAGCAAAATGTTTTTTGTCTTAAGACTGGAGGATATTTTTTCAATAATGATAAAAGAGTGACCTTTCATAAAATTAAAAAGCAAACAAACTGATCACTTGATCCTTGAATCCTGTCCTGATTTGGCCTGTTGTTACCATGTTTTGGCTCTCAGTAGACCAGAGGGAGGCAGCACTGACGCACTTAAGGGCAGTTACAAAGGCAGTAAACTGGGTGTAGTACAGCTCTGTACTTCAACACAGAACAGTATATTCTGTTCCTCATGAGAACATTGAGTTATTGGGAACTTCAAAGGCCATGCTGTCTCCAGTCATTCAGTGTTTATTCTCCATTCAAGTGGATTTGATGCATTGGTTTCTAAAACATAGACTTCATGGGAATTAGGGGAAACATATTTTTAATCATAGGAATCCTAAAAGGCTAAATGTGAAAACAGTGCTTTTGTCAGGGACTTCTAAAGTGTTTGTTTTGAAATAAAAAAAGTTAATTTTATGTAACTGCATGCTACAGCTTTGCATTGTAGCATGTGCTGCTTGTGCAACCGATTAATAGGAAAAATTGTCATGTCAGCATAGCTGTTCTTAAATTATTGATCCCATCAAATAAAAATAAATTCAGTTTTATAACTGAGAATTATTCCTTTTTAGTTTTGTGACTCTTTCCAAGGAGTGTTTTAAGAATGAACAATTCAGTGGTTTTTGAATATGTAGGTGACACTGACATTTTGCTAAACTGGAAGCTGTAACCATCAACGTCATTATTAAACAGGACCACTCTAAAGGGCCAAACTAGTCATATAGCACAACCAATATAACAGCCTGGAAAACCCCAGACAGAACATCATACTGCTCTTGACTGTGGATGATGCTCGTTTCTAACAGTCATGAACACAAGACTGCATTTACAATAATACCTAAATGTAGAGTTTCAGAAACCATTTCCTGAAGGACTTTTTGCAGCATTGTGTCACAACACTGGACAAATAGGACAGACTTCTTTGAATTTAATCTTTTTAATTAATTCAGCATTTTTTATTTTCGTTTTTAGTTTTTTCCCACTAGCTTCCATGGCATGGTCCTGTGACCAGGAGTGGAGTGCACCAGCTGGGCGTAAAAAGTAGGTGTTAACTAACTCTAAAGTCGGGCTTAGCCACGTCCGACTTATTAGAGGTTTCTCAATACTCAAATTTCTCCTCCTCGACTCCTCGGTCCTCCAGTAGTGACCCGGAAATTAATTTCAGCGCGCCATTTTGAAGGACATCTCATTTCTCTAAATACACTTCGAGGATCGAGCGTCGAGGAGGCTCTCTGGAGGAGCTCTAACCGAGGAGACACTGATGCATCCTCCACGGCTCCTCCACGGATGCATTTCCGGGAACGGTGGAGGCGTGACGCACGGCCGGACTTATCTCAGCCAATAACAGCTCTGCATGCATCCCTTGGATATTATTTTAGTAACTGCTTTCATCGCAACGCAATGTTTACAGTGAGAACAGCTGTGAGGTCCGTGCAGAAAGCAGAGCAGTGTGTAAAATATATATCACTCAGTATAACAGGCCTACATTACTCTCTGTATTTGCTGTAGTTTAGTAGATATCTACAAACAAAGAATCAATATTTTTCTAAGACCATTTAGAGCTTCACATAATAAAATACACAACGGCTGTTGCCTGATTATGCTTTAGGAGCAGTAGGTGTGTGCGGTACAGTGTATAGGTGTGTGTGTGTTGTACAGTGCGTAGATGCGGCGGACAGACGGGTCTCAGTTGGTTTGGTGTCCTATGCTTACTTTTAATACTTGTACAACTTTTGGCCCGTAATTTCAATTCCCCATTTCAGCGACCAGAGAGAGAGGGGGGGGGGGGGGGGGGGATATATCCAGTCTCTGATTGTGTTACGTTATTATGAGAGCGCTCTCATACTTGTTTGATTCTGAAATTGTATATATTTATATAAATATATGCAGCGTTTCCCCTACCATTTTCTTGGTGGGGTGCTGCGCCCTGCCAACGGAGCCCCGCGCCCTGCCTGAAATTCAAGGTGTTATTTATTTTTATTTAAAAATAAATAAATAATTATTTTAAAAAATATATATATATATATATATATAGCACCAAATTGTAACTGAAGTAATCTATCTACGTTCACTTTTCACATTGAACATGAGCTCTTTTATTAAATAAACTAAACGCCTATGTTATTTATCCAATGTGCATGTTTCAGTGTCCACAGCCTTGCGTATTCACATTCTCCCTCCGCTCTGTTTATCAACAGACGCGAATGCACACACTCACAATCAGAGACAAGAGCAGAGGAAAGGAGGAGAACAACAGCTCTGCTGTCTGCCCATTTGTGTGTGTCCCATCCCAGTTTCAAATTCGTTTATTATTATTTTTTAACCGCAAGCCGTTATCGTCACGGGAGAAGGACACACACAGCCTGCCCAGGTGGACGCGCGCGAACGCGACAACGAACGTAGCGTGCGCATTCTAAAAATAGCTCACAGATGGAGAGCAGGTAGTGACTCAACAAATTGCCATATAAAATGTATCCTCAGCAATGTATGACAAGCAGACTGCTTGTTTAATGTTAGACTCACACCAATAGCTCAATATGATCATAACACGATTGCTTTCATATCAGAGATCAGATGAGGTGGAGCTGCCTTCAGCAATAGAGGATGAGGCAGAGAGAAGCAGCAGCAGCACAGGGTTGCAGCAGGTATGTTATATGCTGTAGTCAGGTGATTTAAATGTATCAATGAAAGGAAGAACTGTAGGCTACATGATAAGAAGGGAATACAGTTTGAATTAAAGTAATACAGTACAGTGTAACACTGTACTGTATTACTTTTTAATGTACAAATACTTTGTTACTGTACGATATCAATAACAATAATCCACAGTTCCTCTCTCTGCTCCAGAGGATAAAAAAAAATTCCGGGTGCCCCAAAAAAAAATTCCGGGGTACCCGATCAGCACCCTGCCAAGGAAGTAAACCTAGGGGAAACACTGATATGTGTGTGTGTATATGTCCGCATCTGTAGCCTGTTATTGTCTCATTATACCGCACTGTGAATGAATCAAAGTAAATATATATAATTGGTCATGAACACATCTGTCCATCAGACAGAGTGCTGCTGTGCATCCTGTCATCATTAATGGACGTCTCTTTAAAATGACCGCTCAGAGGAGAGGAGTTCTCCTTTCTCTAACCGCCTGCTGCTTCCACTCCTCTCTCCTCGGTTCCCCTCCTCAGTCCTCCGCTCGCATCTACTGTGGGCAGCACCAAGTCTCGAGGAGAGGAGTCAAGGATAGGAGTCGAGGAGGGGAAATTTGAGTATTGAGAAACCTCTATTGATTCGAATTTACACCGAGTGCACCAAGCCTAACTAGCAGGCCCGCCCCTCCATACACGCAGATCACGCAGACTGCGTGGGGCCTCAACTTGCGAAGGGGGCCTCATCGTATGCGCAAATGTGGCCCAATTATGTGCCCCACAGTTTCCCCGCTGCGAGGCTACGGTGCTCACAGTACACTAGCGTGCTCCACTAGCACCCCCCCCCCCCACCCCCCGCCCTCAACGCTCGTGACACATGATTGACATAGCCTCATGAAACACTTTTGGGTGGGGCCACAAGTTGGCCAGGAGCTGCCCTGCTGACTAGTCACGGTTGTAGCTGCGCCTAGTCATAAAATGCAGTCCACGTCAATACGCGCAAAACAGTAATTGTTGCCAAGCAACACACGCAGTGGCGGCCGGCCCATAGGGGCGCCGCCCCACCTCTTCCCACATACAAAAAAAAATATTAAAACAAATATTAAATTAAAAATATATATATTTTAAAATATATATATTTTATATTTTTAATTTTTAATGAACAAAGTAAATATCATACAATTGGTATCAGTAAAATGTATAATCTACAATAAAATCTTGTTTAAAATTGTGTTACGATGTCTAATATTACTGATAAGTCACATGTTTCCTGCCTGGCCTTGCCCTTGGCATTAGTTTATCATTACGGGGCGCTGCCCCCGAGCCCAACAGCAGCAACCAGCACGTTGCAAAAGTCTCAATAGTAAACTGTGCCGCCGAAATATAATTTCAGCCAATCAGCGCCGTCAAATATTTTGGTCAAGAGAGCGCTCACGTTGGCGCCCACGTTGCTTACGTGCGTTGACGTGATTTGTTTTTTAGACTCGTGAGGAACTGGGGTAGTATCTATAGTAACGCAGTGTAGGCGGAGCCGTGACGTCATCTTCAATGAGCTCCCCAGAAAAACAACACAGCCGTTAGCTCTTAGCACTCAGAGCTCACAGCTCTTCATATCTGTTCAGAAACTAGACAAAAGTTAAACAAGTACAAACCACATACTGTCTGTGTCATGGCGAATACAGTCGCTGGTTTATTTATGTCTGTATAGGCCGTTGTTGTGAGTGTGGACGGTCGGAGCATTTACAACGTTAGCTTAGCCAAATCTCCATTAGAAAACAATCATTTTAAAAGGTTTTTCGCCTGCCGTCTGTCTGCAGACTTGTCAAAGCCTTAATTCATGGTTTTTACTATCCGGTATCAGTATGTTGTTACTTCGGCATCATTTTGAAACGTGTATTACAATTAAATCACGGTCAAATATGTTCATCTTGTTGGAGTTGTAGCCCCCTTGACAGCGATTCTCTCTCTAGTTTAGACTGCGGTCAAGCCAGCCTCCACTCGGAAAAACCTAGTCAAGTCAGCCCTCACGGTGCACGAATATCCTATGCATTACGGTAAAGTAAAAAAAAATCCTCCCTCTGTGTTTAGATGAGAATAAAACAAAAACTGTCCAGTATCATAGATCCATCTCACTCCAGGGTGATAGCAGGACACCCCATGTAGTCACTCAGAAAAAATCAGGACATTCTGATGTATAGTTTCAAAATAAAAGACCTTTGAAGCCTCATATATGAGCTATCATCCCTCTGTGTTTAGATGAGAATAAAACAAAAAATGTCCAGTATCAAAGACTCATTTCACTTCAGGGTGATAACAGGACACCCCATGTAGTCACTCGGAAAAAATCAGGACATTCTGATGTACAGTTTCAAAATAAAAGACCTTTGAAATCTCTATTGTATGAGCTATCATCCCTGTTTTTAGATGAGAATAAAACAAAAACTGTCCAGTATCATAGATCCATCTCACTCCAGGGTGATAGCAGGACACCCCATGTAGTCACTCAGAAAAAATCAGGACATTCTGATGTACAGTTTCAAAATAAAAGACCTTTGGGGACAGGGATGATAGCTCATATATGAGACTTCAAAGGTCTTTTATTTTGAAACTGTACATCAGAATGTCCTGATTTTTTCTGAGTGACTACATGGGGTGTCCTGCTATCACTCTGGAGTAAGATGGATCTATGAGACTGGACAGTTTTTGTTTTATTCTCATCTAAAAACAGGGATGATAGCTCATATATGAGACTTCAAAGGTCTTTTATTTTGAAACTGTACATCAGAATGTCCTGATTCTTTCTGAGTGACTACATGGGGTGTCCTGCTATCACCCTGGAGTGAGATGGATCTATGATACTGGACAATTTTTGTTTTATTCTCATCTAAAAACAGGGATGATAGCTCATACAATAGAGATTTCAAAGGTATTTTATTTTGAAACTCTACATCAGAATGTCCTGATTTTTTCTGAGTGACTAGATGGGATGTCCTCCTATCACCCTGAAGTGAAATTAGTCTTTGATACTGGACAGTTTTTGTTTTATTCTCATCTAAACACAGAGGGATTATTTTTTTTTTTTTACTCTACCGTAATGCATAGGATATTCGCGCACCAAAATATCACGTGAGGGCTGGCTTGATTAGGTTTCCCCGAGTGGAGGCTGGCTTGACCGCAGTTAGTTTAGCATACTTAGCCCGACTCAGCCTGGTTGTTCCTGGCCCTAGAACCACGATTTTATGGGGCCATTACACCACCAGAAGTCCCAATTTAAGGGGTCATTTCTCCCCAAAAAAAAATGTTTACTCACTATATCAACAGCCCCACCAAAAATATTTTCCACCAGCCGCCACTGAACACACGTCTACACAATTTAACACTCGAACTTCTCCATTCAAAGCATTCACCACCTGCAAGCATACTTGCCAACCTTGAGACCTCAGAAATCGGGAGCATTTCAAAACCACCGCGGGGGGGAGGGGGTGCTAGTGGATCGCCGAAGTTGTATTAGATTAACATTAACATGCTTATTGTAGTTGTAAGTGCGCTGCCTTGCGGCCTGTATTACCATCCTTGACGGAGCATATGTGTGGGCTGGTCCTGTATTAAATACAGGAAAGGAGTGAGCAGAGGGTAGAGTTGTCGATTCTTGTTCTCTTTTCTGTGATATATTGTACTCACCCTCAGTTGCACGCGCTACTAAAGAGACGCGCTACCATGGAAACCAAACAATGGTGTAGCTGTATTAAAGTCCGAGTGGAAACAGTACTGAGTAAATCTGATTATGTCAGAAATGCGGGAGAAATATGACCCCGGGAGGAAACCGGGAGAGGGCAATGAAATCGGGAGTCTCCCGCGAAAATCGGGAATGTTGACAAGTATGCCTGCAAGGTTAGGGAGAGCTGCGCGTTTCGGTCTGATCCATGCTATAGTTGAGGGGAGATCTCCTCGATTCATTCAAAAAGGGCTTGTCCGAATAGATGTCCAGTGGGTTTTTTCGATCAGGGATGACTCTTTCTCGTCTGAATGCCCTTTTGTTGTTAGCCTGTTAATCCCCAAGGTCCCCGCCGGCGGTTACTTTTTTTTTTCTTTTCACGGCACTGTGTCTGAGGGGATCTTAATATTTAAGAACCTATTCATTTGTTATACCAGATTAACGGGAATAATCTCAGCTAACTGACGATACAAATCATTTTTACCAAAACAAAACACAAGTCTCATAAGAAGCATCTAAATGACCCCTGAGCGAAAAATGCTAACCTATTAATGCACCGATAATCACTCATAGCTCCCTTATTACTTATACTAGGTGCACATCCAGCACATCGTTTATGATCGCAAGGAGACACAGAATCTAACGGTGCCCACCTGAACACTGAAAGATACAAACTTGCGACGTTATCAACAAAAACGTACATCAAAACAAGTGGCACTAAGTAGCCCACAACGCTTACATGGCTTACCTCGGTCTTTGTCTGGTCTAAACTGGTCTTCAATGGCATTAAAACGATAAAAACGATGCTGTAGTTAATCCATAGGTTAATCCAATGTGTCTGTGTCCCCTTTGAAATGTTCTGATAATCCATAAGCAATAAAACAGCTTTTCCGTTGCTTTATATCAGAGCAGCGATATTTCTCCCCTCTGCTGCAAGCTAGCATGCGCAGAGACGCCACCTTTTTTTTTTAACATGAGTGTGTGCGGGACAATTTCCCTTGGATTCTATTGGCTCTACAGTCAGAAATAGATGTCACATGTCAAAATCGAACAAGGGGGGCCAGAGATATGGAAAATCCACCCAAATGGCCCCAGAAGAAGTGTTTTTTGCTAAATCTGTCTAAAAAGGTCAAGTATCACTTGTTTTGCATCTATCTTGATACAGGGTACTTATTATATGTTGTACTTTGGATTCCTAAAGCTTTTAGTCTACTAACCCATCATCCAAGGTTAGTTTTCACTATAAGTACAAAATATATTTTGGACGGACACTATCATTTACAGTTTTTTTACCATGTTCAATCTGAATTTTCTTTAAAATAAATAGCATCTATATTGATTCTGACTTTTCTACATCCAACTCGAAGGTTTATCATTACTTTGAGAAAAAAGATTATTAATTTAACCCTTTTAGAAGGGAAGATATGGTCATTTATTCTGGGAATGTCATTTTCGAGCCTGAAACCTGAAAAACAGGTTAGACCTGTAAACAAGACGCACTGCCATCGTTATTTTCCTTCTTGCCTGTTTTACGTTACTATGGATACTAGTCTGTCTTTCCGATGTATGCCTCTTTCATACTAGGCGTAAAAGTTACACCCAGGCGCAATGCATACATGCATTGCTTAATGCATTAAGTCTAAGTGGTGCACTAGTCATAACTTTAGTCTGGTCTTAACCTTCGGTTCTACGTCGGACTTAGGGTTATGCCCAGTCTTACGCCCAGCTGGTGCGCTCCACTCCAGGTGACTCCAAATTAATCCAGTGTTGTAATACTACTCTTCACGAGAGCGACACACCTATACAAATGTTTTGTAGTGTTTTTTTTCTATTTGATTTTGTTGAAAATTCAGCATTTTTTGGAAGCTTTTATTTCATATGACCAACTGACTCCAAATCAAGTTTTGTTGTTAGTGTGTTGCCACCTGAGGGCAATATTCAGAGTTGGGACGTGGCCTTCAACTTTCTCTGTTAAAGAAGCAATAATTAATACTTTAATGTGAGCAAGGGATGATTACTTCTCTCTCACTGCTTCATGTATCCAAGTGTTTGGTCTTTATTGATCCTCTGTATTTAATGCACAGTTCGTGTTTGAAAGGTAATGTATTTTCTTGTCGACTTGAAGTCAACATTAACAGGCTGTAAATCCAAATATGTATTTATTAGCTTTTTAAGTTAATATGAATCTTGGTATTATACTGGTGTTCATTTAAACATCCACCTTACATCAAATAACATCATCTGAAGTTGATTTATTCATTCATATCCTGAGTAAAATATTGGCCTCTTTAGCTGGTAAATCTGCTTCTGTGTTTGATTGTGTCTTTCTGCAGGTCGGTACTGAGCAGGTACGTTGTTTGTTTGTTCTTTTAGAGCCTGTTTCACTGAAAACAGCTGCCTTCTGCTTCAGAGAACATCCCTATGAAAATGGTAAGAGTCGGCCCTGGCTATTTTCCGGTCACCTGATCCTCACCTGCCAGCATCTACCTCTCATTTCCCCTTGACAGCCACGTGGTATGTACCTTCTGCTGTATTCGTCTTTTGTGCTCTTGAAATGTGAGCAGCCAGCAATCTGCTTATTTCTGTTTCTCCTGTCGGTCTGCTCGGTTTTCTTTTGCATTAGTTTGCCTCCACTGACTAATTGCATGTCGATCTTCTTTGAACCGTTCTCTTCATTTGAACCCGTTCTGACCTGAAGTCAAAATATGTTTCACTCTTCAGTCAGAGCAAAACCCAGATTCGCCTCATCTCTTTGAAAATCCCCTTGAAGCCTTAACCTCTTGCATCGGTTGACCTCTTTAAGACCCTATCGACCACATAAAAGCATGGAGACGCCCTTTTTTCCATTGACCTACAGTAATCAGGGGCGATTTAATCCTGTCAAAGTCCATGGGTTTAGCTAAACCATTCTGGCCTTTTGCTCCCCCCCACCACAACTAAGCGATTTCCCCCTGCACATTGTGATACCAGTAAGTCAAGTCCAACCAATACAAACATAAATTCACTTTGGTCATATTACATCACATCTTTCAAATAAATGAAATCAATCTCCAACAGTACGATAAACTGTCGGCAATACATTTCTGCACCACAGCAAACACTATACAACAGAGCATACCAAATGTAGTGCAAGCTCAATAAACAACTTAGCAAATTAATTCCATGAAAAAAACATTTAATAATAAGCAGTCACTTTTTTTTTTGGGCAGCATTCCCTGAAGTCTATAGTTCTTGAATGTAAATGATCAGATAGCCCTTCTGATGCAAGGATGAGCGCAATCTAACCTTGATCAAGCATTGAAAGAATGATGGATCCCAACCGGTATTAGTCCCTGACATTGTTAGGAATAATAACAATATTTTCATGCTGTCTTCGTATTAGTTTGAGCTGTAAAAGGGCTGACGTATTTGTTTCTTGGCTGCACCTAAACTCCCCAAATGAAACTGTTTCATTTTCTGCTTCCTCAGGTGCGTTACTATCATTGTCAAGTTCGGCACCATGCTAACATTGGTGCTAGCAGTCACAGAGTTTTGGACTTGCACTTGCCATTTTTTTTTCTTTTTCTCACAGTTACTGACAGTAATAATGCATTTAAGTCTGAAGCCTGGAGGCAAACAGTTAATCAGAGCAGGCAGCTGCCTCTTAACCATAGCGCTGCTGCTTCCTTTGTTGTGGTAGCCATCACGGGATAAGTGACGTCAATAAGTCACATGAGTGGTACTTCTGAACTTGTGGTATTATCTATTTAAATTCATGAAACAATACATCACTCGTCGTGGGCTGATAGTATAATTGGCCAATCAAGTAAAAACTCATGTTTGCTTTTATCTGATATGGAATATACATTATTTAAAAAACACTTTTTTTGTCATGCAAGCTATGCCATTAATCGACCAGTTTGACAAAGTTTAAAGACTTTCAGATTGTTCCATTTAAACAGTTTTAGACACCTGGATAGATGAAACTATTCAGAATAAGATCAAAGAGAGAGTAAAGCAAAGTAAAATATGTATACACTTTATAAATCAATATGAATAAGTATTTATACAGCAAATAACAGCAGGTTTAGTTACTTAATCTATATTTGTACCTCATGCACCCATCCATCGTCTATACTAGTTCTATAAAGATTATACTCAGTCAACATGCTAGTTGTTGTAACAAGTACAAGACAATGTTATGTTTTATACATCAATCAAATTCCAAGTTCCATAATTCTTATATATGGGTTTAAATCACATTTGATAATTCTGCTTTTGTGTTAAACATCATATTTTCAGTTTAAACTAGAAAGGTCATGGTAACTAGTCTTGATCTGCGCTCTTGCTGATACTCAGTCTGTGTTTCTCTGCAGTGAATGAAGTGTAATATTATCCCTTGTTTTGAAAAATCATGTTCTGCTCTGATTAGTTTCTACCTGCTTTCAAAGTGTTAACACTTATTTGTGGTGTGATCTGGGCAGACCTTGCTGCTTCTTGACGTAATGAGAAAATTAAACCATTTTCAGAATCAGCAGGTCATTTGAGGCGCCACAATTGCTGCCGTTGTGTTACTGGCTACTCAAAACAGTGGGTGCGTTTCGAAATTAAGTGTGACGCATGTCCAGTTACTGCTCATACTTTCAATGCTCCCTTTGCCTTCTGAGATGATTATAAAATTAGAGGTTCATTATGTGCGTCAGGCCTGAGGTTTTGAATTTATTATCAAGGTGGGAGAATTCTATGTCACAAAAAAGCCCTTTGAAAGTCTGAAGCAGAGCCTAATGTAGTGGTATTCAAAAAGCTACAAAATACAAAATAGATTCCTTCATATAAAATAAAAAGTTGAGTTTGCCATGGCCCATGACTGAACAACATTACCACTGTCTGGTCTGTTGCATAAATATCTTTTCCCAAATCCAGCAGTCAGTTAACTTAGCTCTACACAGGACCAAAAACAGGTTTACAATGTTAGCCTGGGTCTGACCATGACCTACCAACACCTCTATGGCTCATTATTTAAATTAAGAATCTTATGTGCTAGGTGTTTGGCTGGGAGCACACACACACACACACACACACACACGCACGCACGCACGCACGCACGCACGCACGCACGCACACACACACACACACACACACGCATACACACACACACACACACACACACACACACACACACACACACACACACACACACACACACATAAATATATAGACACACGTACATGCACCAGGAAACAGAGAGGAAGGATGGGCGGATGCATTTACGGGCACATAATCAAACAGTTTAAGGAGTACCCTTAAACACGCACACACGCACGCACGCACACACACACACACACACACACACACACACACACACACACACACACACACACACACACACACACACACACACACACACACACACACACACACACACACACACACACACACACACACACACACACACACACACACACACACACACACACACACACACACATACTGACATGTCACTGTGTGTGTGGCACAAATTGAACCCCATCAGTTTCTAAGCCAGTGCACAGCTACTGGCAGTGATGGAGGCCGCGTGTCACTGGGCTGTTGCCTACGGTTATGTCACCCAGTAGGACTCTCAGGCCTCTCGTCCCTTGCTGCCAGTTTCAGTAACAGCCCCGCGGCTTCAGCCCTCACACCACCCGGCCTGCGTCAGCTCTCCAAATGGTTCAAGCTCTCAGCCATTATCATCGCCATTCCTCTCTGGGAAATCAATAGGGTTGAAAATAGCACAGTTCAGTGCTAAATGATGAGGAATACGCTCTGTCCAGAGAGCCACTACTGAACAACAAACTGTGTCCTGTAAGGGAAGTCCTCAGGTGATTTTCATGTTGCATGCAAAATAAATGAAAATGAACAACAACAAATTCTAAGAAGTAAAAAAAACCCAAAGGAAAATCAAAATACTGAGATATATTTATTTATATAGTAATCTTAGATGAGAGTGAAAGTGGAGCAGCTCCAGTGTCCCTTGACCTTTCCTCAAGGCGTAAAACAATAGTTTATTTTCCTTTTTAAAAAGGAGTGACAATTTGTCCGTGTAACTGCACCTGGTGATCGCATAACAATCTCAAATCTGATCTGCACTCAGATGACTTCGCCCGTAATATTTTAGAGTTTGCTCTGAGAAAAGTCTTCCAGGGAATCCTGTGTTTGACTTCTGATCGGAAAAACCTCTTTAGCCAACAGGAAACACAGCACAATAGAGAACATTGTGAGGAATCACAGGGTATGATGAGGCTGGTAGCAGGAGGCGGCAAAAAGCACATGTCCTAGTTTTAATTGCACTCATTTACGTCATAGCTCTTTAAAAAAAAAAACATAAGCGTGTCATCATGTGAAACGATTGAGACCCCTTCCAGCTCTCATCTTCTCTCTGCTCCATGTCCTCTCCAGATTGTATCATTCTGTCCCTGCAGTTACGCAAGATAGCTGGAATTAATTCAAGTTGGCAGATAGACATGCAAACAAAGTTTGTGTTGAAATGACTGAATTAGAAGGAAGAAAGTCAAATGAGTGGAGGGCAAATCAGCTGTTTGCTCTGATTTCTCTCTTGCGTCTAGTGGCGACTCGTCACAGCCCAACCTAGTGTCAGCAGAACGTATTAAAATAATGATTACAACAAAATGCAAAAAAAATTTTAAATGTATAAAATATATTTTAAGATCATGTTTAATAATCTGATTTGTGTGTCTACAGTGTGTGCCTATTGAGCTGTTTAGAGCCATGTGGGACAAAACCCGATCATGCCCCTCCCTCTCACTGTCTAAGTGAACGGTGACTGTAAAAAATACACTGCGCATGCTCAGAGTATTGTCCTATTTAATGTATGTGGCAAAAAAATAATCCCACCATACGTCATCTCACATCATTCAGAGCTGATTGGCTGTAAGTACGTGTGCCGCGAAAAGTGTGGTATGTGAAGAGGAGACGAGAGACGCGTCCTAAAACCCGGAAGTAAGCCGCGCATGGGTTCCCTCCACAAAAAAGCAATGAGTTTTCTCCATAGGATTTTAGAAAATAGCTAAAAAATAAGATCAGTGGGAAACGTACCTGTTAGATAAATGCACGTTTTGTTCAGTCGGATAATATCCACATGTCTACCCTACTTTTATAATTTTCGAATCATAAATCTATCGATTAGATTTATGATAGACTTTTGAAACTACAAGAAGATAAGGAGGTAATTAATTGAGATAATTGAGATTTTGTCCAGAAGGATAGGCAAATGGACTTCATCTTCAAGTCAAGGTAAGACCGCAATTTTATTGAAAATGGGATCTTACTAAGAGAGAACAATTCAATATTTAAATGATAAAATTTAAATTTTTGGGTATCCTTTTGTTGAACTGTCTGTTTAAAATTAATCGAAGCATCAGACAAAAAAAGCTTTTGAAAATAATATTATATTTTGATTTAGGTCAAAATATAATATTTGTAAACCTGAAGAGTCAGTGACAGTGCCTCACCAGCCATGAACCTCACTTCAGAAGCTTATATATAAACATCTAAGTTTATTTTGCCCCACCACTTTTGTACATAAAAAACGCCACTGCTTGCGTCCCTCAGGGGGAGCTCAGCAGTTTGAAACTTACCTTTGCACCTCATTGGGAGGGGAAGTTGGATACTGGTTCCAAAAAATGTTGATTGTTTCCTATATTTTATTACATTGTCCTTTAGGCAAGACTAAAGGTTGAGTACTCATGCCTCTGTTTCTGCTCTGATCCCTCTCCGAGCTCCAGATGTCAGCCAAGTGTTAAACTATTCCACTGCAAAGGACACTCTGGGTTGTTTTGGCATATTAAAGAGCGCTCAATAATATGTGAGCGTAATACTTTCACTTTACAACAAATCACAACACTTACAGTAGTTTAGAAGTGCTCGGATTCCAGACAGGACTAAGTAGTATCTTGATTATTTTCCCTAGTAATAATAATGATATTAACAACTGTTTTTAGTGCCCAGACAAATATGTGACACCATTCAAATATTTGTATCATCAAAGTCAGTATGTGAGTTCCCTCTCACATTGGAAGGGTGAATAAAACCTTAAAGGGGCCCTATTATGCTTTTTGGGGTTTTCCCTTTCCTATAGTGTATTTTATGAGTTTTTGTGCCTGTAAATGCTCTGCAAATGCTAAAATCCCAAAGTTCCCTCATGGCTGGACTCCTTTGTTTACTTCTGTACCATAATGACATCCCTATGTGACACTTGCACTTCTATTGGCTAGCCATCCAACACATTGTACATGATCGGCTAAGGGGCGGGACATCTCTAAACGGTTGACTGCTGCAACACAGGCAGTATGAGAAACTTTCTGAACATTGTTTGTTTCCAAACACATTATTCATTTCAGAAAATGTGTTCTGATGTGAACAGGCCCTTAATAATGTAACTCTGAACTTTGGAGTTAGTCTGTTATTTCTTACTGAAAAGAAACCCTTCCAGACCAGTAACAGCAGCACAATTAAATACATACAGTCTTTGAGGTTAAACACACACACACACACACACACACACACACACACACACACACACACACACACACACACACACACACACACACACACCCACACACCCACCCACACACCCACACACACACACACACACACACACACACACACACACACACACACACACACACACACACACACACACACACACACACACACACACACACACACACACACACACACACACACACACACACACACACACACACACACATACTCTAACACACGCAAAAAGACACAGTGTGTGGTGCCTCTGAGAACAGTTTGATGGTGATGTGCAGTGAAGGGCAGAGGTGGTGCATTAGATGGAGCGTGGAGCTGCTGTGAGTCAGCCGGTCAGACAGACGCTGCTCTCAGGCTGTGAGTAGGTGTCTCTCAGGGGACAGGCAGGCTTTCCTGTTACGAAACCCAGAGTTCAGGCCGGGCAGTCGCTGCAGTTTTTCAATTCTTCATGACATGCAGGGGGGTGGCCTACTAGAAAACACAGTGGAGCACTTCATCTGAGGGTCACAGTGACTTAAAATGTTTTTAAATCCAGAACCCATCAACAGATTATCTCTGCCCCTCACTGTTTTTGAATAGCTTTGTTACATGACATGCTCACGGTAAGCATCTTTAATCTGTTATTCAACTGCAGTTATCAAGATCTTTCCTCAATAACAATCCAAAACCTCTGCTCTCTTAAATATCAATAATTTGTACATGGATTATAGGATTTTGTAAATATGTAACTTCATGCAAAACCATTTTGTGTAACTATGATCTGCTTGAACATATTGCATTGATGTGTATCCATCAGAAAACCTTTTCCCAGCCTTTTCAAGACTTTAAATACATTTTGCAGACTTACAATAAGTGAGTCTGCAGTGATTTAGCTAATTATTAAATTTGCGTTAACATGATGCTAGTGTATCCGATTTAGCAAGTTCCAAAACCTCCAATACTACTGGTATTAGAAATACCATGATGGGTTTAAAGGAAGAAAGAAATCAAACAAACTGTCAAAGTGTGTTTAATGCTATTCATTGTAGTCTTTTCCACTCTCAATAATTGTAATATTGTCTTTCTTCTAATGCATTGTGTCATGTACTTTGGCATACAATTACTAATTTGTTAGCATTAAATCATATCATAAAGCCTTACAGTAAGTTAATGGTCAGAATGAGTTGATGGCATTACGTTTTGAAGCTAAGCTAAACTAACTACTTTGGCGCTTTATTACTCAAGCTGTTGTTTGCAGTGGACTTAAGAGTTGCATGTACTGGTCACTGACATTTACGGTATCAGCAGCATTGTTACTGTGGTTCTTGAAGTCATTAGGAGCTCTGCTATCAGTGGGCTTGCATGCCTCATGCTTATGCAACTGTAACAGTCTCTGTTTTCATTGACGTGTAACAAGAGTCCCACACAGAAGCCATAAGCAGCGTATAGTGTGTGAGATCAGTCTGCAGTGTTGCTTCTCACACGGCTGCTATTAAACACTTTCTGTTTCTATCAATTTATGGCAGATAGGTGGCAGATTGTGCGGTGTTGCTTTAATGCAGCACATTTTGAAATATTAGTGGGAGAAACTTTAGACAAATGGCTTTATGAAGACTGTGCTAGTGTAGTACTGGAATGTTATTATTAATCTAAACACTTCTCACATAATAGCAAAACACTAAAAGGGAATGTTTTACTGTGCACAATGACTACTTGTACTCTTTATTCTTAACAGTAAATGTTTCTTATAAAACTAAAATACCTTTACTAATGTATAATTTTGAGTCCTGGACTTGTGATTAACATGTACTATAAGGCTAGTACTTTTACCTTAGTTAAGAATCTGCTCGTCCAACGGCCTTATTCGTGGCTGTTTTAGTAAAGGTGCCAGGGTGTTTGTCAATTGCGTGTTAGTGCCAGGTGATGGGAGAGATGTATATTGTTGTTCTGGCTCAGGAGCTTTTCCATTTTGGGAGCCCCCGTCCTCGCATCTGTTTTTTTCATCTCTTACGTCAATGCCTCCTGACTTGTCAGTGAGTGGAAGGGTTTTTCCCTCTGGATGCCCCTTGAGAGCTGCTGCCAGCCCTGCTCTATTAATGTAGGCACTTTAACAGGCAGTGGTGGAGAGAAAACGGCAGGGGAAATACTGAATCTCCTTCCTGAGTAATCCCCCAACTTCCTTGTGTCCTAGGTTGGGCCCATCCTTTTCCAAACAGGTGTTTTCAGTCCAGTGATGTAGTAAACTTACTTGTAATATTTTCCCTTCATTGAAATGTCAATAATGAACATGTGAATATGACGTCAACAGGATGTGCGCTCACTTCCTTTGAGCAAAGTGCTTGTTCCTATCATTTGACTCGAGCTCATCCAATAACTTGCAACAGAGACAGGAAAAAGCTAATATATAACCAGCAGCTTTGAAGTATGGGTCGCGCAAATTAACTGAGACACATACAAGCAGAGGCTTTACAAAGTTACAGAGGATCCGGGTATGTGACAGAAAATAACAACAGTGGGCAAATGGGAAAAAGCAAAAGAGCAGCAAGAGGCGCATTCAATTGGACACGACTGTTAATTATCTTGACAAATTCAGTCCAGCCTCATGACTGCTGCGCTGGAACAAAATAGTGCTTCTTGTCTCAAACAATCTGCTTGACTAATGCTAACCCATGCCCTCTACTCAACCCATTTCCCTGCCCTCTGTACGGTTGTGCAAACACCCATGACCCACTTAGAGAAACTCACACTCATGCTGTCACACACACACACAGACACAGACACAGACACAGACACAGACACAGACACACACACACACACACACACACACACACACACACACACACACACACACACACACACACACACACACACACACACACACACACACACACACACACACACACACACACATATAGCCCTCTGCAAAATTGTATAACCAAGCGTTCGGGGGAAAAGAAAGACAGACTTGTATACATCTTGGCTGTATTTCGGAGCTGGAGTAGCTGACGTCAGTGAGGCTGATGACTTCATGTGTCCCCTGCAGGCAGGCAGGTGACAAACTGAAAGGTGACACAGGAAAAAAAAAACATGCTGCATCGAGACGAAGCAGAAAGAAAAACAGTTCATTGAGAGGAGAGAAAAAAGGGGCACTTTATGTGTGCGAATTGTATGTGTTGTTTTTCTTTAACAGATAAATGCTCGTTGCTGTGTTATTAATGTTGTTAGTAGTAAATGTCATGGCATGCTGTGTGTATGTGTGCATTTCAGTGTGTGTTTACTTATGGCCACATATCTGCCTCTTTATGTGCTCATAAATCTTCTCTAAAATGTGATGTGCATTGTTCTAACTTCGCATTCATTTGTTTACTTCACAAATCAGAATCAGTGTGAAACATCCAGTATGAGTCAGCCTGTGAGTCAAGGTGTAGTAGGTAAATATTCATGAAGTATGTTAATTGCAACAGGTTTCATCACAATGTCATGGTGTCCAAAACAAAGGAAGAACACAGGAAATAAAACAGAAATCCAACAATAACTGTTTTGTCATCCAAGGGATTGATTTGATATAAAAGTTACTGAAATACCAACACTGTAAATCTTCTAGTTTTCAACAGAGAATACCTGCGGTTAGCTTTTACAACAAGCATAATATTTAAAGTATCTATAAAAAAAGACTACTGCTGTCATGGTCAGGATTTATAGTCTGAGAAAAATGAAAGTCAGTTCACCATTTCATTACAAACCATTCATGGTATTTCAACTGTTACTGAGATATTTCAGTTCTGGACCAAAGTGGTTAGTCAACCATCCTCCACTAAAAATATTCTTAAAAAACACAAAGTGAAGGTCTAAGGGGAAAATCAAGAGTTTAAGAGTTGACAAACAGATGTGGTTATAAAACCACATATGAGGGTGTCCTGTTAGAAAAGTCTCAACAACTAAACTCAGGCTCTCTGTAGTGCAGGAAGAAGCCGCGGGGGGTGGGGGGGTGTTGTTGATCCCCATGACACCCACCTGCAACGTGCGGTCTCGTGGCAACAAAGTAGTAGCACTATCTCTGGTGTCACAAGCCAAGCGTAACCAAAGCCGGAGGCCCAGGACTCAGGCTCTGTGACGCACCTACGGTCTGACTTCAAGTCCTCAAAGTTTCCACGGAGACACAACTTCTGACACTCCTGTGCCATGATACGACCATGTGGTGCAACAAGGCACAGTGACTGCTCTCTGATCAGTTGCTCTAAACACTTCTCCTATGCATGTTGTTAGAAAAACGTGCAGAGAAAGATCAAACACTGGAGATAAGACAAGGAGGAAAATGCAGTAAATCACATGATATTCAGAAACAACTCAGCTACATCCATCCCAGCTCCACTTTTACAGAAAAGAGAGCACATGGAGTTCAAGGATGAGGCTGGCAATGTTTAACAGTTTTGTCAACAAAAGGAGTTCATGAAATGGAACATTGCATTTATTGAGTTATGTATATCCATACTGTCATTTTCAGTAACAACTGCCGTAGACTTTGGCAGCTAAATTAATTTAAATGTTGTTCAAGTGTTTGAAAGTTGAATATATACACTTTATCAAAGCAGTAGGTTGTTTCTCTTGAACAATGATAATTGTCAATTGAAAGCAAAATCTCCTAAATGTTAAATGTTCTGTGCTAAAAGTGTTTCGTTATTGCTAAATCTGATTTTAGAAATAATCTGATTCGGTCATCCAAGCGTCTTTGAGTTTCCTCAAAAGCGCTATACAAGTCTCATGTATTATTATTATTATTATTATTATTATTATTATTATTATTATTATTATTATTATTATTATTATCCACTGTAGGCCTTTTTCCTTATAAATCTTTTACTCTGTATTTCCAGGGCAATTTAATTCCTCTGAATGTTATCTCCTCCCCTGGCCCCGTATTTATTTTTTACCTAGCCTAATACTCTACCACGCGTGTCTTTCTGCACTGTTCTCACAAGTGGCTCCAGCCCTTATTAGTTTCTTATGAATTGTTGTTCAGTGCTGTTTTTTTGTTGTAGACAAAAGTTGAGAGTCCAATTCAGCACGTACACATATACTACCACGTACACACAGACACACACACAGCTGCTTTGTGAGCTAAGCATGAGAGTGATGGAATGTAATGCCTGTAATGGAATGCTCACAAAGACGCCAAAGCCTGCTGTACAATATCAACAGAGCCCAAAGTGCGTCATAGCTCTCACAGCTGACACTGTGTGTGTGTGTGTGTGTGTGTGTGTGTGTCTCTGTTATGCACCTCCCTTTAATCTCTCTCTACTGTAAAGCCACACCAGTCCTGGTGATACATGAGCCTCCAAATCAAAAGTCCTGGGTGTTGTCCTCACTTCGGAGGAACATTGGCAGCATATTAACCTAATATGCAGTATGCAGTGTCTGTGGTATGTGGAGCATTGATGCTATGAATGGAGCGTCACAGTGAGGCCAATTACTCATTGGTGTTTTGGTCTTGTAGGCTTGTGTATGACATGGTAGCTCCTTTCTAATGATTGCATTTTTGATGAGAACATAAACAGTCAATTCACACAATTTCACATATTAGTCCATATCTTCTTAAGAGGATAAGGAGTGAGTTTTAGGTTACTGATTCAAGCGTAATGAGCTGGTGACACTTTTGTTGTACTATTTATTTTTCAAGCCCCACTGCTGTACATAGCCTACCTGCTTTAACACTGAAACAGAAATGCTACACAATCTCAAGTGGTGGGAAGCAGCTTACATTTAATCAAGCACTAAACCTAAGTACAATGTATATTTCTTTAAGACATATTGGACTTTTTACCTCAACAAAATATGACACCTCCTCATCTCCACCGCTCCCATGTTTTATTTTGTGTTGCCATAAATTAGTCTCTCTGCGTTTCTGCGCTGGGCTAATGCTAATGCTAATTATGCTAATGCGAGGATAATAAAATGGTGGCTTCACAACACTTTTTTAGAGTTTTACGGGGCGTGGTTTGCAATCCGCCCAGCCAATCAGAAATATAGCTCTCTTCTCACAAGAGAGCCGCATGAGAGTCACTGCTCTCTAGCAGGGACGGAAAAGGTGGTAAAAAGGTTCTCATGAACTAATTTGAGTTCCGGCTCTTTTTGGTGTGAACGCGACATTTCGGAACTATATCGGAACTAAAGTGGGAAAAGTACTGCGGCGTGAACACAGCTCTTGTCTTGTGTCAGTTCGTCTTGTCCTGTCTCCATGTCAGTAGTCTGCTTACCAGTGATCACTTATCCGATCTCAAGCCTGATTCATGCTCCTGAATTACTTTGTAAGTTTTGTTCCTCGCTTAGTGAGCGATTTTCTTTGTGCCTTTTTTGAGCCTTTTTTCACCTCGTTAAGAGTGTCGATCATTTTTTATAAACCTATTTTGGATAAAGTATTGTACTCATACTTTACCTCTGTCTCCCGGGTCGTGCATTTGAGTCCTTTACCTTGTGTTTCAAAGTTTGTGACAAATATACATTCATACTATGCCTAACAAATTCAGTTACCAACACCAGGGCCAAAGCTACAGTTGAGGACAGCAAGATGGTTTTCTTAATACTTATTCCTGCAAATTTAGAGGGTGGTCGGAGGAACGGGATGGTTTTCTTATAAGCCAACTATAACATTTTCCATTACACCATTCCATTGTGTAATTTCAAAAAATTAGTTGTGTTTAGTATTCTTCCATAATATGTAAACAGTATTAATTAATTGAAACAGATACAGTTTCAGAGTTTGGTTGGAAGCTAGTTTAATAAAATCTTAGATGTGCAGTGTAGGAAATTTGAGGCCTTAGTGCTGGTCACCTGTAAGCTTGGTGGCTTCTTGCAGCTACAGTTAACACTAGTGGCGACTGTGGCTGTGAGGGAGTGTGGTCGTCTTTCAACCAGAAGGTTGTGGGTTCGATCCCAGCCCATGCAGTCAACATGTCGATGTATCCTTGGGCAAGATACTTAACCCTGAGTTGCTCCCGGTGGCATGGCCAACGGTGTGTGAATGTGTGTGAATGTTAGGTCCTAGAGTAAGGTACACTGCTCTGTATGAATGGGTGAATGACATGTAGTATGTAAAGCGCTTTGAGGGGTCTTAAAGACTGGATAAAGCGCTATATAAGTACAGTCCATT
This sequence comes from Notothenia rossii, assembly GCF_949606895.1. Classification (NCBI taxonomy): domain Eukaryota; kingdom Metazoa; phylum Chordata; class Actinopteri; order Perciformes; family Nototheniidae; genus Notothenia; species Notothenia rossii. The sequence goes on from NC_136904.1 coordinate 79,809,765, forward strand.
TACCATTTACTAGTAATTACTAATGCTTTGTTTTAGCTCCAACGCTGTGATGCTCCCCAGCTACAGTCCTTAGCTGTGTCATAATTTTGGTATGGATATGTGGATCTAAAGATCAGGCTTAACCTGCACCGCCTTCACCCAATGGGACACTCAAGCTTCCCAGAAACCAAATCTACTTGGGAGGTCATCATCGACAAGCATAGTTCAAATTCCCCAAGTGTACAATATCACCACAAAGGTGCCCACAAACATCCGACGAAGTAAATAAACAAGTCTCCCAATGCTTCAGTTTGAAGAGTTAACAAATGACAAAAAGTGCAGAACAGTAATCTAAAAAACTTTTACATTTCTCAGCAGTGCCATGTGATTAACATCATGTGCAGGCTGTTGACAAAAACAAACTAGAGAGTTCTTTCCACGCTTTTGTTATTCACTTCCTCCAGAAGTCCCATGAGCTCTGGTCAAGTCAGTTTTAATTTGACAGATTTGTCTCAGAGGGTTTTAATCCGTCAACAACATTTATCTTCTTAGACACTTAAACTGGTTTAGGGAAACTCAAGTCAAAGATATTTACCAGTGATTGAGCTTAAGTGGCCAATAAGTATAGCACATATTATCTACTTCATAGTAATAGTAAAGCAATGTCTTTCAAACCTGTAATCACTTTGGTTCAGTGGATGCTGTACAGTGGTTTTTCTAGAAAAATATAATATGAGGGCAATACTGTGGCGCTGATCTTGTATATAAGACATATCAATTATTACGAGAACATGACGCCCTTATGCAAGATGGAGCCGCGGACATAAACAACAATACGACTTCGGAGCTCCGTAAAAACAAAGCTGTCCATGCCATCTGACGATCTATTTGACAAGATTTTCACTTTTTTGGAGTAATTATACATTTTTTGATGAGCAAAAACATTGTTTTCTATCATCACTTCACACAGCATCTTGGTATGAGGGCGCAGGGCCCCTGTTACCCGGTTTAGACAAAACCCTTCTGTAGATATGAAATATGAAATTCACATCAGAATCAGAAATGCTTTATTTGTCTCGCAACGGGGAAATGTACACGACAACAACATCTATTTGTTGCTCCTTTTTAAGTTGATTAAAGTTAGGTTGTTCCCAAACGATTCCTGAAAATGTTTCCAAAAAACATGTTTATGGACATTAGCCTAGTATAATGATAGCACTTAATCAGTTCTAGCTCTAAATCAGAGTTGTCTCAGTACTATGATATATTTTCCTCAAATGTTTTCTGCTGATAAAGTCTTGGGAAGGTTATTTTTTAAACAAAACATCTAGGCTTCCTTTGGCTGCTGCTCGTCCCAGCAGGATCAATGAAGTAACTGATGTAGCAACACACTCTCTTGTCGAGCACTTCCGATAGTTGTTTATTTACTTAACTCTAAACCACTAAAGTTCCACATATCCTCTGGTATTCATACTCGTCCTGATTATTGGCAGTGACGCATGTGTACAGTGTCTCACTCACGTTCGCACAATTAGGAGGGTGCTAATCTCACATAAAGGGGAGAAATCCAAAAGCCCACTGCAGAGGCTTCCTGATAATATTGAGTGTTTTCTATGTGCTGTACTTCAGGTCAGTGGGTTTATGTGTACAGTATCTGTCCCACAACAACGTTTCTTATGCAACTGTTCCCCGGGCTAATGGAATATAACTGTTCTCATGTGTCATAATTTCCATTTTGTCATCAGACATTAACTTCCCCTCTCGTTTATAGATTCTCATTGGGAAGTTCGTTACAGTATCTCTCCCCAGCCGCTGCTTCCCCCCCAATCTTCTGTCTCTTCTGCTTTTGTGGACACAAATACATTTGGGAAAAAACTCTGTGCTCAATGCACTTTGATAACCTAAGTTACTTATTCAAAAATCTCTGAATGTTTTATGGCGAGCGTTCTTTGCGTGGAACCTTGGATTCTTTTTACTTTCTGTACGTGTGTGTGTGCATGTGATGATGAGTGTGCTGGGGAGTACAGAGGGTGAGAAAGGTCCATCGAAGTAACATTTCTGTGCGTAATACTCTTGTCAAAATCCCCAAATGCTTTGTAAATTCCACTTTCTGGATTGGATTTTCTTCTCTTACCAATTGGTAGAAGTGTATTTAGTGTGGATGAAGCTGATATAATTATTTTTCTTGTTGAGCACCCATCTCAAGAAAAAAACACACAACTAGTTGTGTCTCCTAAGCCTGATGTAACTAATACAATGTGCCAAAGGCCTCCTCTGTTGTTCAAAAACAAGGACAAGGACAGTTCAGTAAGGCTTGAGATGAAGAGGAAGTATACTGGATAATACATAAACAGGATTTCTCCAAGTATGACAATATCAGTACATCATGTGTTAATGTATATTTATTTATGTTTTTCTGCAGCCTCTGACAGTCACAACACAGTTACTTATATGCATTATAAAGACTTTTCAGTCACAGCTCTTAATTGGTTTCACACTGTAAATAGTCTTACGATGTGGCATAATGGAGTGGTGCAGGAACAAGTCCTAAAACAGGGGCAAACAAACTTAGCGGGAGTGTTTACGTGTTCGGCGTAATGACGTACAACGTCCTCGACAACTTCTGTAGTCCTATTCAGCCACTTGTTAACAACCATCGCTTTTCAGACACGTAAACTCTTCAAAAACCACCAGTGGGGTCAATGCTGATGTATTTAATGTTGTAGAACAAAACGTGATCCGTCTCTTCAATGTGTGTCAACCACAGACCTTATTTCGAGCTATTTTCCTAAATCCTATGGAGGAATCCCATTGATTCTGAGACATGGGAACCGGTAGTGGTAAAACGCTAACTCACTTCCGGGTTTTAGGACTCGTCACTGCACCACTATAGGACTACAGAAGTTGTCGAGGAAGTTGTACGTCATTACGCCGAACACGTAAACACTCCCGCTAAGTTTGTATGCCCCTGTTGTGCTTGAAAGCAAGTACCTGCGCTCTTGCAAACTGTTAAAACAAACGCTTCAACTTGTACAATCTGTATTTTTGAATATCGATCTTAAGTTGGCGTGAAGTTGAAGTCGTGCGACCCTGCTGTACTTGGCTGTAGTTCGTTTATAGCATAACGTTAGCATTTTGCTTCTGGCGATCATGCATTTTAGCCATGCCTCATTTCGCTCTATTTGCTCTATTCCAGCCCTGTCTTCACAAGGGCTGATTCTGTGGCAAATGAGCTGCAGCTGACCACGCCCCCTACAAAGGAGGGGTGCGAGGCACGAGCGTCATGTTACCATGCTGTTTCCATGCAGTTACCATGCTGTTACCATGCTGTTACCATGCTACGCAACCCCACATTCCCCTGATAGGTGGAGAGTTGCCCATATAGGCGGAGCACCCCGTTTCTGACGTCAGAACAATTTCAAATCTGTATCAGTCTGTATCAGATAAGTTAAAGCCCCGTTTTTAGAGATTTGGGTATGGAGGAAAAGAGGGAGGGTTGTGTTTTCTGACACTTGGTGAGTTCCCTGACACACCGGGGACACATATTCATGTATAAAAGACGTACAAAAGTGCATTTTGCATGATAGGTCCCCTTTAAATCACTACACTGGCTCCCCGTGGAACTGAGGATCGAATTCAAGGTCTCCGTTCTCACCCACCAGTGTACCCATGGAACTGCCCCTCCCTACCTCAAGGAACTCCTCACCCCCCATACCTCCTTGCGGACCACCCGCTCCAGCAACTCCAACCTCCTCAGACTCCACAGGATCAAGCTCCGTACTATGGGAGACCGGGCAATCTGCTCGGCTGCTCCAAGTCTGTGGAACGCTCTCCCCGACCACAGAGCACCAAAGACCGTGGAAACGTTTAAAAAAGGCCTCAAAACCCATCTGTTCAATAGAGCCTTTCCCTAGACCTTTTTATTTATTACCACCCTTTTATTTTATTTTATTTTTGTTTGTTTTGTATTGCTTTTTATTCATTCTACCGTGTTGTGTACTGTTTTTATAGTGTTCATGCTCACTGCTTGTAGCACTTCTGGATTTGAAGTCAAATAGGAAGTGCTTTATAAATTAAACCCATTATTATTAAATAAGTTTCTATATCTTAACGCATAATAGTTGAAATGTTCTACTCTAACTGTGTTTATGTGGGCACCGTTTACACCAAGGCAAATTCCTCGTACGTGTTAACCTACTTGGCTCTAAACCTGTTTCTGATTCTGATTGTGAAAAAGAACATGCATTAACAAGTCAGATGGTCACAGTGTGCTGTAGCTCGTTACGAAAAGCTTAATAGCTCATGCAAGGTTCACGTCTGCAGCAGGCATCAGCTGATGACATGATGCGTTTGTGACGTCTGTTTTTTTAAATGCATGGCATTCCTTTTACGCTCATTCCCACAAGCAACTCCTCAAGGGTCATATGCCAAATGTCACAGTATTCGTTACATGTATAAATAGGTGTGAACATGTATGTGTCAGACAGTGTAAATATGTACATGAAACAAGCAACAAATCATTAAGTCTGGAAAATGCAGTTCTCCTACAGGAGTTCAATCTGAGTTCATTTTCTTTCTTTTGACTAAGTGGAGATAACGAGCACGCAGCCAGAGTAGAGCAGCAGAGCTCACTTGGATGGTCTGCCTTCTCCTTTTGCTGTTGCGTCACTCCATTCTCACATGGCCTTTCCTGTTAGACGTCAGACACCTGTCCATTCTCAGTTTGATGAATAAGCGGCCAGCAGTAGGGCCATGGGGGTGCAATGCATCATCACTCTGCATCACAAGATAATCATAGGGTGCCAGCGAGTGCATCATCAGAGAGCCTCGTCATCAGTTGGTGGAAGAGGGTGAGGCGTCATTAGAAGTCTTTAGTCCGGAAAACGCACTGGTTATTCTGCTCCTGTAATAACCCTGGAGTAGGGAGACTTAATCAAGTTGCTATCAAAATATTATAAAGATAAAACAGTATTTAGGAATACACAATGTTTTTATCCCACCAGAATTATTATTAGCGGTTGTTAAGGATGTTAAGGATGATTATTAGTATTATAGACAGGTATTAAGAGGTATTGCATATCTATCATTAGATTTAAGGATGCAAAAGGTTTTGTTTGTCACATGCTCATTCAGTATGTGCGAGAAATCTAGATTTGCATAAGGCTGTGCCTACAATGCCTACGATAATCACATGTGAGAATTAAATACAACATGTCAAAATAGAAAAGGTTAATTCTACATTTATATCTAATTTAGTATGGCATTCTTTGCTCACTTAATGTAAATAATATCCTACTTTTATTTTGTGTTAGCTGTAAATTGGCCCTTCAATAGTGTTTTAATTGTCAAATAGTTACAGTCAAGTCCTGTTTTATTTTGATTTTTGAAATGTTTATATTTTATAGTTGTTCATTTTCTACTCTTTTTCATTTCTAATTATGTGCAATGCCTTGTTTTTTAGCTTCTGTCACAAAAACATTTCCCAATTTGGGATCCATAAAGTACATCTTATCTTATCTTGCTTTGCTTTAGTGGTTTCCTTCATATTTCTTTATCATAATGAAATATCGACCGACATGTTGACCGTAGATATTATATAAGTAATTGAAAAACATCAAGACAACAGACAGTTTAGGAAGGGAACTTTATTTAAATAAATAGCCACATAAATACACAATCTATCTTGAACTGACATTCTCTCTCCTTTCTCTCTCCTCCTCACTCACTCTCACACACACACACACACACACACACACACACACACACACACACACACACACACACACACACACACACACACACACACACACACACACACACACACACACACACACACACACACACACGCTCACACACACATGCTCACACGATCAAGTTACAAACCAGGAAATAGAATCTTATTTTTTTTTATCAAAAAAGAGAACTGCATCAAGAGTCTTAGCGTTTCAATAGTTTGTGAAGAATTGTTTTCATAATGAGAAATAAAATATAAATAAAGTGCAATTTTCGCTTCTATTTACACAGCAAGTTCAAAGGTCCGATACAGAAGAAGAGAGAGAGAGGTCCGAGAAGGTCTCAAAAGGGCCATTAAGCTTCTTTCTTTAATGTAACGATCGGAGATGAAGACCTCAGATCAGGAGCTTGTTCAAAGGCACAAGTGTTTGTAGTGAGGGCAATAAACCAAAGTTGTTCTATAGAAACATCAACACTTTTTCCAAAGCAGAACTTGGTTTGCAAAAACACTGCTCTTCTACAAGTTGTTTCACAGATATGAGAGGGCTTAATAAGCTTATAATATTACACATCTCGTTCAGCCTTAAACTGTGTGAAGTTCAGCTTCCAGCACAACATAGTATTGCTATATCCTGACTTTTTTTTCTATTCTAGAAAAGTACAAAAATGAATACCACCATGGTAAGCTATGGGTATAGGTAGCACTTGTAGCTTCGGGATTTGGTGGTAGCCAGAGTGTTCCCATGGCAACAGCTAAGGAGATCATGTGAAATATGTTTGCTAACCACCTTGCTACATTTTGAGACAGCATTCAAAGTGAGTAGTCAGTAGTGTATCTGATAGATCACCCATCTCTTGTGCTGTTTGCTCTTTGGTAAAACCCAAATTCTTCCTTTCAGTTAAAGAACTACAAGCATGCTGTGAGAAGAAACAACATTTTGAAATGTCTTGAGTCTTTTCTCTCAATTTCTACAGTAACATGTTATTATGTCACATAAATAGTACCTGTTCTAGACAGCTAGCTAGCACAGCAAAGAGATACATTACAAATAAGAACACAAACACCTCAGGCAAATGTACATTTGACCATCCTATATAAAGCCTTATGCTTCCTTGGTATTTCAATGTGAAATATTGCACATTTCCCACAGTCTTTGTTCTGTGCATTTGAAAATGTTGTTTCCTCTGATATACTGGGATTGACACCATTTTCTTCGGGAATTCTTTTTACAGGTTTCTAATTTGTTGCCTGTGGAGGTAGTAAAAGCATCTAACGGGAAGGTGTTTATCAAACAAAGGAATACGGATCAGTGTATCCACATGTGTAGGGTGCCACCAAGCTGAAGGAATGTACCTGTTGTGCTTTACTCAATCAGTGAGACACCATCGTCCTTCAGTTTTGGCTGATGAGGATGTAGCAGTCTTTTGCGGCTTGAGGTAAAAGCAGCATTTGCGTAACTATAATTATCTTGCACAGAAGAAAAACAAATCACAGTTTCAATACAAATGAACTCCTTCAATGAAGCTTTGGACACTATACTGCATGTTAATTGCTACAGAGAGATGTCTCTTTAGAAAGGCGAACAAAGTGGAAAGAAAATCATTTTGGTCTTCTGTCCAGTCAATTGAAAAACATAGAGAACAGGAAATGACACAAAAGTGTCTATAAACAAGAAGAAAGAGGGAGCCTTCCTGTTTTCAACAGAGGTCACGTCTCAGAAAAACAGCATCAAAGCACGGGAGACGCAACTTTATCAGCTACCGTCAACTCCATTTCATTCAAGTGACACTATCATCAGGGCGCTGCCTTTCAGTCTATTATTGCTTCTCTTGCTCTCTGATACGGGTTTAGCGCCTTGTCCAGAGTCTGATTATTGCTTAGCCTTTAGCTTATATGCTATTAAAGTATACCCAGCATACACATTCTCCCATGTGTACCGCATGTTGTTAAATAAAGTGTTCATGTGTCGCTTGCATCTGCTTTTGTTCTTCTTCCTCACTTCTGCTTTTTTTCTTTTTACGGCTCCAAATCTTTATCTTCCACAAAGAAAAACATTTCTGGTCGTGATCGTTTTACTTCACCATCACACAGCTACTGAGCTGCTGCTGTGTGGACAGACACGAGTCCTGCTGGTCCGGGTCTGTGCTGGAGGCCGAGTCCGTGCTCCACGCCTCTGGCTTGGACATGATGGGGAAGGTGCCTTGTGTTGTCGACTGGGGCAGCTGTTGGAGGCCGATGTGGGAGGGAGGGGCGGTTTGCTGGCTGATGTGCAGACGAGCCTCAAAGAGGTAAGCAGCGGAGGCCACGGGGGACAGAGAAGAGGCGTAGCAGTCTGAGGAGGATGATGAGGAGCAGCCGGAGGAGGAAGTCTCCAAGCTCTGTTTCCACGGACTGTGCTGTAAACCCACTGACGTTTGCTGAGGAGGCAGGGCGGAGGGGGTAGGGGTGTCAAAGATGGACGAGGAAGCAAACACTGTAGTGGGTGGAGGAGAGGGTGACGGCTGCCGGGCGAGAAACAGCAGGGGATTCTGGGTAGATGCGATCGGAGCAGCTTGGACCAGAGGCTGAGGTTGGATCTGGATCTGTAGCATCCTGAAAAATAAAGACAGAAGATCAGACTATTAACATCAGGGCTGTAAAGTCTGACCTGATTGGCCACCTCAGACATCAACATCAACAGTGTGCTCTTGAGTAATATTGCTCACGTTTCTCACCTTTGCTGGTGCAGCACCTCCTCCAGCATGCTGCGGTGTTCAGAGAGCGCCGGACCCAGAGACCCTCGGCTGCCGCGGTTACAGGAGGGGGGAGGAATGACTTGCCTCGTCAGACCTTTGATCTTATTTAATCCCAGAAGCCCTTTGGTGCGTGTGTTTTTCCTCAGCTGCTGCCGGAAAGCTTTGAGGCCTGTGAAAAGACAATGGAAATTATTGAAAATGCTCCTTTGATCGCATAAAGTGACAAATTATTAAAAAAAAAGAGGATGAATCAGAGTGGATGAATGCACTGTACCTTGTGAGAGGGAGGTGTCAGAGGCTCGGCGACCCTCCTGGAAGCTGACAGCGGGCAGGCTGCCCTGGGCCTGGGGCAGGAGGTGGGAGGAGAGGGTCAGGTGGGTCTCAGCAGGCAGCAGGGCTCCGCTTTCAGCACGACAGGCCAGAAGTGTTGACATCCCACCCATAGCATCCTGCAAAGTGTGGGCTTGACTAGACGAGGACTTCAGACAGCCGTCAGAAGAGGCACCATCGGAAGGACAGACCACAATGCCTACAGAAACACAACAGGCAAAACAATTAAAACGTTGGATATGCAACAGTGGGCATCAAAATGTGCTGTATAGTGAAGCCTTTCAAACTAATGGTTTATGTATAACATACTTACATGGAGGGTTGCACTGGTGGAAACGGGCCGACACCTCAGCCAGTGTGTGTCTGCGGGAAGTTGTGCTGGGAGGGAGCAAAGGTGTAAAGGTTTGTGTTGCCTCCTCCTCCTCCAGGTCTCTGGGTCGCACCTCTTCACTGATGCTGGTCTCCAGCAGGCTGTTGGGGGAAATGGAGCGGTTCCAGAGCAGTCGGTTTAGGCTGGCCTCCACTGGAAACACCACACGCTGAAACACAAAGAGAGGGACCGTTAGTAGAAGATAATGGCAAACTCTCGTAACACTGAGCTGCCGACAGTAGAAGGCTGTCAAATGTAATCCATTTTTACCTGAAACAATCCAGCTTGGTCATACTCCATCTCCGGGTACACTGGAGCAGTGCTTTGGGCAGGAATGGAAAATGCTGTAGATGTAAAGCTGTCAGCTGACTCCATGATCGCCTAGAAACAAGCACAAGGCACACAACGTTTTAGAATCCAAGTATAAAGTGGCAGGTTACATCACAATGAAATGGAGGGCTACAGGAGATAGACAAGTCATAGAGAGTGCACTTTTGATCTGTACACTATCCTTTTTGCCAGCCTCTCTAATCTGACGTTGTATGACAATCAAATTGCTGGAGTGCTCACCTCTGGGCCGGGGGAGTCGGAGGTGCTCCTGGGTCTCTGGCTCCAGGTCTGCTGGCGGCTCAGCTGCTGGCTGCGGTGCTCTCTTACTCTCTCAAGCAGCAGGTAGTAGATAGCAGAAAAGTGGTTGTAGCTGCTGCTCTGCAGAGACTGTGGAAAAGGACAGACAGCAGATTAGTGGTGTTGCCGTTATCCTTCTGTGGCTCTTAATGCCAGCTTGTATCTGTCACTTTCTCTCTTTACAGCTTACTTTAGCTCTTCTCATCTTTATTGTTAGAGTTAAAGCAACGTCTGTGTTCGAGCTTGCTGCCCTTGTTGAGTAAAATCTCTTTGGAGACGACATAGTAACAATTGAATCTTGAATTCACCTCAATAGTTTTTTGGCGGTCGATGCCCAGTGTGTTCATGATGCCCAGCACTGGTTCACTGTAGTCCCCCAGGTTGGAGTTGTACTCTGTCAGGGAGTGGCTGAGGGTCTGGTGGGCGGCTGTGGGGTCTGCCAGCATCCAGCGGTGCTGCTTGATCTGGGCCATGGTGATCCTTCGGGACGGGTCCACCACCAGCATCTTACGGATCAGGTTTTCACAGTCTGGAGGACGGAAAACAAGGAATGAGTCTTGGATTCACAATTCTTGGAAGATTAGACAGTATTTTTTATGATTGTGTTGCCGTTATACCTTGAGACATGAAGAAAGGGATTCTGAATCGTCCCTCAGTGACTCTCTGTCTCAGTGCAGGAAGGCTGGGTCCATCAAATGGAAGCGAGCCGCAGACCAGAACATAAAGCACCACACCAAGGCTCTGTGTAGAAAATAGCAAAAGGGAGAACTTAAGCATATGAAGGGAAAAAAAATGCTGGAATTAATAATGCTGTCTATATATTACTTCTATCAGCTTACCCATATGTCCAGCTGAGGCCCCTCATACTCTTTCCCTTCAAACACTTCAGGGGCAGCATAAGGCGGGCTGCCACACCATGTAGCCAGGGGCTCCCCTGCATTATAGAAGTTTCCGAATCCAAAGTCTGTAAGACACAGAAAGAGATACACAAAACTGTCATTATTCAAACTTCTCAGTTTTCTCTGTTTCCAACATGAGGAGCTCATTGCGCTGAAATTGATGATGCCTTTCAGTGTATTTGTCAGTGTCATGTCCTTATCATTGTCGAAATACCAGATCATAATGAGCCTTAATATATAGTTTCCCACACATGAGACAGACAGGGGTATGAAAAGATAATATTAGATTCAAAACATGCTTTCTAATAAAAACAAATTAACCCTTCTAATCAAAGTCACAAACCATTAGACCTACCGGCTATTTTGATGTTCATGTTGGCATCCAGCAGCAGGTTCTCGGTTTTAAGGTCACGGTGAACAATGTGGTGTTGATGGCAATAGTCCACAGCTGTAAGAATCTGCCAAAACTTCTTTCGCGCCTCATCTTCACTCATGCGGCCATTTGTCTTCAGGTGGTCTGTAGGGAGAGAGGATATTTGAATTCAATGCCAAGTTTCTGACTTGAAAATGTATATTATTTTATCTATTGGAGAACATATTTGGCCAATATTCATTTTAAAAGTAAAATATAAAAAAAATTGAAAGCTGAACTCACCAAACATTTCTCCATTCTTCGCATACTCTGTCACAATGTACAGCATGTCTTTGGTCTCCATGACCTAAGCAAAAGGAAACAAGACAGAGTTTTAACTGACTATGCCATTGGCAGCTGGCTATGACACAGTGTAAAACCAGTTCCAAATTCATCTGTTTAGCCCGCTCCAGGCATCTCTTGGCATACGAATGTTCTAACCACCAAATTCCTCGTCTCATTATTCCCTGTATCAATTACTGTTAAAAACACACCCAAAAGGGAAATGTGTAAAATGCATATCTTTCGCATAGAGATGTTCTTCCTGAGGCTGACACTCGTTGGCAACCGTCCTAGTGTTGTATTGTCAACTCTACTCCCCCTATCTCTTTAATTCCAGGAAACTGAGAGACAAATTCACATGGGGCAGTATTCACGTGTACATCTAGTGCAGGGGTGTCAAACTCAAGGCCCGGGGGCCAAATCCGGCCCGCGACTTCATTTTATGTGGCCCGCAAGAGCTTGCAAAGAATATAATAAGTTTATTATACAGTTACATGCCGCTTTACAGAAGCAGGTTGCCCATAAACTACATGTCCCACAATGCATCTCGTTTTGTGACATGCTCACCGAAGAGACTTGCAATTATTTGCCCTGGACTTCTGCTTTCAAACGTAGTTAGTTATTACCCTATCCGATAATAATCCAATTCAGAGGCAATAATGTAATATAATACATTATTTTATATATATATTTTATATTTATATGTATATTTATATAGTTACAACTGGCCCTTTGAGTGCAACCATAATGCTAATGTGGCTCGCAATGAAATTGAGTTTTACAACGCTGGTCTAGTGTATCAGAAACACCATGAGTGCAATCACTCAATACACTCTTTGCACTATGTAGGCCGGAAAGACGCAATTCCCAATTCATTCCTTGAGCTCATAAAAAGCTCCCATTCCCCAGGAGAGCCCTCAGGAACAGGGCAGCTGAGCAGAAAGGTTGCAATACAAAGACATTTTTTTTTTTTCAGAAGACAAAGCCCTTTCTGGGAAAAGCTGCTGTGAATCAAATGTCACAAAAGTAAACTGAATACTCCAGCTTAATCTTTTTCATCCACCAGCCCCTTTAGAAAACCAAGAGAAGGAGGATTCAATCCACCGCTCCTCAAAGCGGGGGGGGGGGGGGCAGTCTTTGTCCGTCCGATAGGGCAGCTCTCCGGGGCTCTGTCACCTTGAGGTGCTGCTGACGTCAGCACTGAAGAGCAGGCACGGCACGTCAAGCACCCTCAAGCTATCCCAGAAGGAAGATTACCTCCTTAACGTTCATATTTTCCATTTTGTTTTCCATAAAGTAGCTTTAAGGTTGTTTAAGCTGCAAAATATTCTAACCTAAAACATTGGTCTCCTTATTCCATCACATGCACATATTTGACAGGTTTTGTGCAGCATTTGATAAATATTGCTCATAATTCAGTCTGATATAATTGATAATTCCATATTATTTCCGCCATGGATTATCAAAAACGTGGTCATTCTTTTTCTGTCAATTGACTAATCAATTAGGGGACTACATTATTGCCGCTTTAGTGATTATCTGGCAGCTCCTCCAGTGTGACGGGATTGGCTCGAGCCATCCCCTGAATAGGAAAAAGCAGTTACAGATAATACAGGGATGGATTTTTTTTGTGTTTGAGATCAGCAGAGGTTGTACTGCCGCACAGTAGTGGGGTGTTGTTCAAGGGGATAAGAGGAATGTGCCATTTACACAAGGTCAAACAGAGGAGACAAAGAGAAAGGGAGAGGCTTAAATGATCCTCGACTAGAGAGGGGAAACGAAATGTTACTCTCATGAGACCGGTTAGAGAAGCAGCAGCTGATTTATCAGCCAAAAGGTCTCAGACCACCTCCTCCCCTTCATCGAGTACCAACCATCTGACTCGCATCACCTCAGACAACGGGCACGCAGATAAAAGAGGATGCATCACAAGCAGGATACAAACAGAGGTCATCCATGTTAGACTTGAGAGCCACCTTTACCTTGACCTGATCATAATCCAATCTAATGCAATTATCGGTATATCCTTTTCTCGGTTAACAGTTAACAAGGTGATTTTTGTAAATTATTTACATTTCTGATATAGATTTATGGACAAATGTCTCCGTCTCGACAGGAGCTTGTTTGATTTGAGACATGATTTCACAGTAAATACTGCTTAGCTTCTTAAAATCAGACATTAAGTAGGTCTAATCTCATATAGCAGAACAGCACAGAGCTTAAAAGGGCAGAATGAGTCCAAATAAAGAAAAGAGAAAGGGCATTGTATGTTTTTGCCTTTTCTTGCCAGACACGAGCCAGAACACCAGAAAGGCCATCCGAGGAGAAATAGTCAATTATTTCCACTAAGTCTTCAATTGAATTTGCAGTAAAGCTAATTGGGTTCATGTGAGGTACTGACACTTTGCACCAGGCTTTAACGGCTGGTAATTGGCCTCGATGTCCAGACCTGTGGACGAAGCTTCAACCAGAAGCGCTATCACTACAATCTCTTCTACCAAAGTCTTGCAGTGAGCCGGTACAATATCACTTGGTTAACAAATTCTCCTTATTTGGCACGGCCGCATCCACATATCAATGATAACAACCACACTGTAACTGAGGGAAATCAATGTCCCCCTATTTTGCAAAGCTCTCCACACCATTGCATTTTCCCTCCCAGATGCATGCGTGTGTTCAGACTGGCTCTCTGCACTTGGGGCCGTCACACAACCAAGCTTCACCATTGAGGATGTAATACAGGTTGAACAACTACTGCTGCAGCCATGCATAGAATAACACTGCACAAACATGAACAATTATACACACCTGGTAGAGTTTGATGATATGAGGGTGGTTAAGCAGCTTCATTATCTGCACCTCTCTGTATATTTTCTCCAGGTTGGAGGGGTTCAATCTGGTCTTATCAATGATTTTAATGGCCACCTGAAAAAAAAGATAAATTGTAAATGTCAAAAAACAATAATTTGAAAGGTTATGCATCTTTAAAAAGCAGCCACAGAATTATAGCAGAGATGCTGACCTGTGTCTTGGTGACTTTATGTCTGGCCAGTTTCACCACGGCAAAGTTTCCCTTCCCCAGTGTGCGGATGATCTCGTAGAAGCCGACCTGCAGGGGTCTTCCCTGGGCCGAGCTGGACTGAGCCCCCTGGCTGCTCTCTGTCAGGATCACCATGGTGCATCAACAGTCTGGAGTTACTGCGTTGGGATAGGTTTGGGTTAATACCTGCAAAAACACTTGCTTTAATTTCACTGCATATTCAGATATAATTTATATAATTGCATTACATTCTTATTTTGTGATAGGTAGATGTACTGGTGTGCACCAGTGTGCACCAAAGGCAGGGCTCTACATCACATGCAGCAGGGTGAAAACTTGCTTGTATAACAAATGATGTCAGTGGGAGAAAGTCTCACTGGAGTGGACTGAGTAAGGTTCAATCAAAATGTTCTTCACAGTGTTATCCTCCAAAAATATTTTTTTAAACATACACTTTTTCGAGTTTAAAAAAAAAAAAGGATCAAAAACGGATAACTTCTCCTAATGTGTTAATCATATAGAATTCATTTGATTAAAAAATCAAGGTCACTTTTGTTCATGTTAAATAGAAAGTAAAAGACAAATCAGCTTAACTAAAAACGAAAGCACTTTTGGTTGTGCAAGAAAATTACAGAAACGGTTTATTGCCTCTGAGGTAGTAAAAAGTAGGTATTTTGGAGAGAGGAGTCTCGTCTTACCTTAAGAATCGGACATAAACCACCTTCTCTCAAAGTTCCCAGAAAAAATGTAAACCATTCCACAAGAAGAGGGAAGAAACAACAACGACAGTAGGGAGGAAAAACTGTAGAAAATACGCGCGGAGCAACTTTTTTCTTCCCGTCTTATTTTGAGTTGTGAGTTCATACAATAAGTTTCTCAGCCCGGGACTCGGCTGCGACCGTGTGTATCTGTGCGCTCCGCCGGAATGCAGAGCAGAGCCTCGGCACTCACAGGGGGAACTCCTCCTCCTCCTCCCCCCGCCACCATAACAAATTGATACCCACCTTATTAACGTCACACCCGCGTCAGAGCTCCGAGCTGGGTGCAAGGCAAGGCCGGGCTCGAGCGCAAGTCACTGTTGCCGAGCAACCGCGAGGCTCGGTCGTACGGTGACGCGAGTGCTGATCAGTGCTGATGGAGGGGTTGCCTGGAGATGTGGACGATGACGTCAGTGGTAGAGATATGTCACCACGTGATGTTTCCCCGCTGCCTCGCGCTCTCACTCCATACAGTCCGGGTGCGCGCGCGGTTCCAACAGAAACAGGAAGCAACTGGTGATCTTTTAAAACAAATATTACTATTATTATTGAGCAATCAAATGCACATTACATTTCATTTGACGTGAAAACAATGATCTTAACTAAAGGGTATTAAAATATTTAGTTATTAACATATCTATAGTACGTCAAAGCTTTTATTTAAATTAGTTCATTATGTTTATTACTTTATACTATTCTGCTTATATTATATTATTATCTTACATAGAACTCAAATAATTAATGTGAATTCAACTCAAGTTAATTTGGTCACAGATCATTAATAGGCCCTTAGGAATACTTGTATCTAGGCTACGTTTTAAAATTACGTTTTTCAGGTTTTCTTTTTTAAAATGTATATTGTTGCGCAGGAAGTGCAAGAAAATCCAATTTGCAAAAAGCCGGTGGGACTGAAAGAGAGAGGCAACACCGTATCAATCAATGTGAGAACAGCAGTGTGTCACTGAAAAGAATAAGACTTGCAGGAAAATAAGGGAGGGGGAGTGTTACCAAAGAATGAGAAAAAAGTTGCATGAGAACTAGTAGGAGGATGCGGTTACGATGGAGACAACGTGCACACACACGCAAACATCCATATAACTCCTCACATTAATGTATTACAACTCAAATGATTATCTGACATATTATTTTATGAACGCACAGTTAAGAAAAGCAGTGCAAGGGTTGTGTGAAAAAGATTAGTATACAAACTTTCTCTGTCAATAAACTGTCTAAAATAACCTCGCTCAGCCTCTAGATATTTGCAAACCATTACTTACAGTGTTAGATCTCAGCTAGTGTCATTGTTATTTATACTGTCATGCTGCTGATTTTCAGTAATGACAGAGCTGCTGTATGTTTAGCAGCAACAGAGGTTTTCTGACAGAGCTGCCATTTTGCCTATCGAGATGAGGAGAGAAATACAGTCATTAGTCAAATATAAAAAAACTAAAACTAATTTGATGTCCATAGGTGTTGCAGGGGATTCCAGATACATATAAGATGCATTGATGGAAACTCATATGTGAAATTGCAAAGAAAGCTACTTATTTATTAAGCAGCCAAGCTTAGAACAAAGTGACACAAAAATGACAGGACCATATGGCCAAGAGTGTAAACAGTCAGTGTGACACCCCAAGAACACCAACAACTCTATTATAACATGTTTCAGATGGGACATACTGTAAAATTTCATAGCATGTGAATACAAGTAAGTGCAGGTTAGTGTAAATACCATACCCAGTAGAGAAACAGTTCGTACCCTCCCACAGTCTGAAATGTTAAAGGAATGCAAACTTCATGCAAAGTGTCCAAACTGAAATGTCATGCAATATTGTGATGCACATTTACAACAAATCCACACAGCCCACGCTGTTTCGTAACCAAATGTCTTTTACCTGTTGCCATTTGAATATCTGTCTGACTCCATTTTCTCAGTGTGAGCAAATCATGTATTTACCTGAGTCAGATTGTCCAAGTATGACGGGGGATTTGTTTTAACAAATATTTGTGATAAAGCATGAGCTCGCGTATCTAAGAGGATGAGATTTGAATTGAGACTACATCACTTTTGCTGAACACTTCTTCTATGAACATGAGTGGTAACCCTACGCAGCAAGTTTTTGTATTCATAATTACTTTAACTTTTCCTTTCTAAAAGAAGGAATATTTGTGTCTGTCATAAGATAAATAATAAAGCTTTAAGTTGAAAAAATCGGGGGAATCCTTCATTTTAGATTGAATGGAGCTCCTGAAGTCTTTCATGTTTAATGAGATTAGATCCTAAATGAATGAATAACAGGAACAAGAGAAAACAAATGCCCCCTGAGGCTAGTTACAGAATATAAAATTGATAAAATATGAAGATAAAAAACAAAAATTCAATGGGGCAGGTTTAAGACAGATCATTTTATAGTTCTCCTCTTAAGAACAAATGTAATCAATCATGAGATCATTTGAGAGCCGCTCTTGTAAAATACAAATATGCCCATTGCCCAGAGAAGAAATGTGTTGAACGTGAGCCAAACCACATTCAGCACAAACCAGTCTAACAGGCACAACCTTTAATTCCTGGTAATAAAAAGAATACTGGCCTCCCACACACTCTCACTTTCTGTCATATACACAAACATGCATGCACACACACATATTCACAGTCTACGCATTTTTTATCTCTTTAAGTGTCAGCATTTTTGTATTTATTCAACACTATTAATTGCTCATCGTAAACTTGTCGATGAACCTGCAAAATCATTTTGTGTGTGCAGAAAAGAAAAGATTATTCCTGCTCTGTCATGTGCTGATTACAAAGAAATACAAATACTGTATGTACGGTTGAGCAGTGCTGGTTTTGTCCTCAAGAATTATCAGCGTTTACTAAAAACAGGTGACTTATCAGGCACGTTCCACTGCACATGTATTCCCGAGGACAGTTACAGGCATTTTTTGTCTGTTTGTGTGTTTTTATCAAATGTGGGCGCACAAAGGTTGCCTCAAAGGTTATATTTGCCTCTTCAAGCACTTAATTTAGTTGAGGAAATACACTTTCCCGTGCTGACTGACAGTAATATATGTATGACAGCATGTAATGAATCACGCTTTTCAGCCGAGGACTTGCTGCTCGCTTAAATAAGCATATATTTACGTGGAATCTTTTCTCCAGTACTATAAGTGGGTGCTGTCTAAATGTATTGGAAACGTCAATAATGGCAAACGTCAAAGAGAACCAAGGACGGAAATTATTCACAGTGGAGATTAGAACATTAACTTCTGTAAATCTTATTTCATTTAGTTATGCCTAACGATCAGTTGTAATTACTGTAAATTATCATGTCCCCTGGCTGCTCTTTAAGACAATACTTATCAGCAGAACAATCCTTTGAAGGTTAGATGTGCGTCTACAAAACAATATTAAACCTGAACACTGTTGAAAACATGGCTCAAACTATTGAATTCAGAAACGATATATCCATACATTTAGCTACAATTGAAAGCCTTATCTCCGTCAATGAGGTTATGTTTTTGGTTGTCAGGATCATTGAAAAACGATTGGAGGTCCATTTAACCTAAGGGTGAAAAGTAAGAAGCTATTACATTTTTGGAGCGGGTGGATTCTCACATATTTTTTGCTTAATGGCCTTGGTGAAAGTCTGATAAACACCCTATTAAACATTAGGCTACATATGCTCTTTGTAATACTTTTCACATCCTGTGATCGTCCAGCTGTAGAATCACTGCTTTCCTTTTCTAATAGTTTCTTCTGTACGTCTTTTACATGACCGCAGTGACATCTGTGTCGCACATCACCACTCAAAGTGTGATACTGTGTGCTCTGCAGAACATCTGTTCAGCCTGACCTTGACTTACCGAAGAGTCATTGTGGCTCTTTTCAAGCTGGCCACACATGCTGCCTGATATTTTCATGATGTAAAATCACATTTAGTTTATGATACAATTGCAAGGTCAATATTTTTTACAACTGCCTATAGATGTTTTATATGCAGGCATTCTGTATTGGTATTGATATTCGATTATAAACTGATCATGTGCAATAAATGTAGACAATAAGAATGCTGATGTTTTTCCGGCCTAATATTTAGCATGTTTGGAATTATGCTTTAGTGTGGTAACAAGCTAGCATTTGCTAAATAGCAGTCGTGTGAAGTACAGCTTATTTGTCCAATGCTCTGATTTATGACCAAATATCTGCAAATGTAATTCATCTATACTTCACATATGTGCTCATTTGCAAATGCTAGCATACTAAAAAGCTAAATGAAAATGGTGAACATGGGAAAAACTACACCTGCCAACACGGCGAGCTAGCATTGTAAATACTAGCATGTAAGCATTAAGCTCAAAGCACCACCGCCAATTCATCATCAGCATCACAGATTCGCTAGCAGGACTGGTTCTCTTGTTACTTTATCTACACTTAACATAATCCAAACTCCTTCACTTGCTGTAATGACAGACGTAGTATTTGAACAAAGATAAATAAACATCTCTTAAACCACTTTAGCCTATTAACCGCTACATCAACAATACATGTCATTCTGCAAATGCTGTGAGGCGTATTCTTATTATATTCACGGTGTATCAGTAAATATTTTTGCAGTACTTCATCAACATCACTATGTCATGTTCCCAGACACTGTGTTGACAGATTACCTGGGGTAGATGTTCAACTCACTAAACTCAGTCCATTTCTTTTGCTATTTTCTTTTGCAACCTCTGACAGTGCGTGAAAGGCTCCTTTGTCTGATCTTTCGGTGTCATTGTGTCTCACGGAGGACAGGGGTACCATTCTTCTTGCTAATTACCACTGGTCTGTCTCCGATTGTTGACTTAGAAGGAAGGGCCGGCCTCGTGAGCTTGTGCGTCAAACGACCATCCAGGAGGTCCAGCACCAGCCCTTCTCAAATAAACAATTTCAGTGATGAGAGCCTCACAGATCTCTCACTCACATAAACTCAAACATGTTTCTCTCACTGATCTAAGGGGTTTGTGGTTTAAAATATTCTATTATCAATGACAATATGTCACTGATTTATGATGTTTCAACAACAATGTTTTATTTATAGGGAACAAGAAAAATAAATAATGTTTGACTTGGCTCAGTATTGTATGTTTATGGAAAACACAATATTTCCTAAGAAAATAAATGATAGTAGACCTGTCATTTCGATGCTTTTCCTGAGCAAAAGTTTAGTGGTAAAGACCCCCAGGGTGCCAGAAAATTGAAAATACTTTATTGATGTGAATGATTTGTCTTTCCACTCATAAAACGAAGCAAAACCTACAGATGGATAACCTGAAAAATGTTCCGCTTTTGATAAAAACAATCAACAAGCTTAAGTGTTCAGCTAACTGGCTAGTGATAGTAGAAATGCAATTTTTAACAAAGCACATATCTTATAGTTTTTTACACATCTTTGTCGAATACACTATTCTTAATTTGTCAATCTCAACATTTTACTTTTCGTTAAATTCATTTGAATAACATACCAGATTATTATTCTAGAAGAAAAAATGAAATATGTGCTTTATTTTTATTTTGAAATGCGGAATGACTAGTTTCACGGTTTCACTTCCTTTACTTAACTTAAAGACCTGACCTCGGTGAAATAATCCCCTACAGCAGAGGTCGGTAGGTCTTGCTCTCCCTTAATTGTAGCCGGCTTGCTGCACATTATCCTTGAGAAACCGCATGCTATGTGCAAACAAAGCATTATGTTACATAAACACTGCTCAAAAATCAGTGGGCTGTTTTTTCTGCTTTATCTTTGAGACTGAATTGTTATTCCTTAAACAATTGAAACCAAAACGTGTCACCTTTTGTATCAGCTGACTTGAATGTATCAATGCTTTTATTGGGTTTTACTTTGATGCAAAACATATGTGAATTTGAATCACAAGGCAAAATGATCTGCCCATTCAATACCCCTGTTAGCTACACAGTAACAAAAGCCTTTTCTGCTAAAGAATGCGCAGTGTATTGTATCAACAGAGCTGCTGATACAGTAATCTGTGGAGTCAGTTATTTCAAGATGTAAATACCTGGGTAGCGCCTGTGTCTGCACACCAGGCTACGCAGAGCCCTTATGAATGTTCGTGTATGCAAAAGCCCCTCAGGAGACAGAGCCATGTGCGTCATACCACGGATCAGTCTATTATCCAGGGCTGAGGGTGGCAGGAGAGGGGGTCGGGGTACCCAAATAGGTGATAGTAAGCTTGGCAAGGAGAATGAAATGAATTGTAGATAAAGCACAGTGACAGATACAATAATTAGGTTGTTACAATTAAAAAAACAGGAAGAGCATTATTAAATGATGCAAAGATGGCATGGGAAAGAGATAGCACAAAAGAAGGAAGCATTAAGAAGAGGTCATCTTTGAGTGAAGCAGAGTGATGCACCTCTCAAAGCGATTGAGTGACGTAATGCTCCTTTTTCTACTCTCTCAAAAAATACTAAAGGTGAGGATTCTTTAAGGCTGTGTGTGTCACGTATTCTCTCTCCACTCCAGCCACACCCAGACACACACTAAACCAACAGGGGATTTACAGAATTGAGCTTCTAATGAGGAAATAGATGTTATATATGGGACAGTGGAAAGTGGGAAAAAAAGGCAGAACCTGATTAAAATCATGTACAAAGAAACAAATAAAGCCATCATTACTACCCCTGATGTCTGGATTTAGAGGGGGATAAGGGGTTTTAGGAATTTAAAATAACCAAATGTGAGCAAGCAATGTTTAGCAGGTGTATGGTTACTATATGTTCACTATAGTTTAGCATGTTAAAAGCTTCCAGTTTGCTCATTGATTAGTTGGTAGCTTTTGGAAAATCCACACCATAACAATACTTTCCCAGTATTTAAATAGACCTTCGCTTAGAATAAAAAAAACTTGTAAAATGTATACTTTACACAATATGGGACCATAGAAAAACAAATAAAATTCATTGGATCAACAAAGACATTGAGATACATCCATGAATGTCTCAATCAAAAATCGAATTTCCTCTTCAGCAATGTAAACCATCTGCCACGACTAAGCTATGTATACCACCTAATGTCTCCAACATAATTTATTTACTGAGGCGATGAATAACAAGTATGACCTGGAAGTGACACTGAGTTCAGATGGAAGGAACGTTTCTGTTTATCCCTGTAGGTGTTGCTTCATCTTGTGTCCATATGGTCTGTCATCTGGGCCCCAACAGCCCTTATCTTACTAGAGGAAGGAGAGGAAGAAAAGTGAAGCGAGAGCTGGAAACATGTACAAATGTCTTCAGGGCAAGGTTAGTGAGTGGTTTTCAAAGGAAGTAACCACCCAGGTCTGATTGGCTAGGGGAAGAACAGGCTATAGTTACACATGATTGGTTACATGATTTGGAGTGGGGACCATTCCCAAATACATGGTTTTGCATGTATAATTCCACCAAATTATCATTTCTTTGTTAACTCCAATGTCTTAATTGACTTCCTCATTCTCTTTTTAAATGTCTTCCACCTGACTTCCATTGTCTCCCTGCACTGCTGAGGGTTCAGAGCACAACAGGCTGAGTGAAACGAGGGGATGAGATCCTCTACTGCACCAAAGCCAAATAAGGACAGCTAGAGCTGGTTTCAAGTCCGGCCAAATCTGGCACAACAAGTTTATCCAACTTTACTATCTATCCAATAAGAGCTGAGAGGTTTATATATAGTGTTGCATGTTTAATTTGGATAAATGAGACATCTCGTCAGAAAGTGATGTAATCATTATCGAAAACCTTCCATCTCCAGCTTCTCTTTTATCTTCTAAACAAAAGTGCTTCTGTACCACTTTCATCTCTTCTGAAGTGTTCCATCTTCCTTACTACTCCCTTTCCTCATGCTCCGTACACTGGGGGATTCACAGAGTCTGACCCTTAATGCTGGCTGACCACTGTACAAACACACACACGCAGTAAGTGCAGAACATATTGCTGTTTTTATTTGCCGGTATGCCAGTGATTTTGATTTGCTAGAGCAATAACTCCAGAAAATGTATTGCAGCATCCCGCAGAGCCAAAGGACTTTTGGGTCCATTTAGTCACACATACTGGTTTTTTCATTTCTTTTTTTTGCCAAGTGAGACTTTCCTGATTTTAAAGTACAAGAATGCACACGCTACAGAGAACAAATGGAGTAGAACACAGTGTACTCAAAACTCAGTGTGGGGTTGTGTGTATTGTTGTTCATTTCAACCATGTGGGGACCTTTTCTCTTTTGGGCCAAACGCACCAAGGTCCCCACAGCATTACTGTAATCATGACATTTCAGGGTTAGGGCAATATATCAAATATATTCTGTTTACATGTGACTTGTTCTAGGATACTGTCATAAAAACAATATCAATTGAAACTTAACTTCTTAATTCAATATCCAGTGATTAATGAAAGAAGAGTGTGCGTGTGTTCAGTGCAACTGTTTTACAGTTAAAGTTGTCTGATAAACTAGCAAGTATTTCTCTTTTAATTCAACAGCTGAGTTCTAGTTCTGACAATAGAAGAAGAGAGCATGAATG
Organism: Notothenia rossii; assembly: GCF_949606895.1. Taxonomy (NCBI): domain Eukaryota; kingdom Metazoa; phylum Chordata; class Actinopteri; order Perciformes; family Nototheniidae; genus Notothenia; species Notothenia rossii. Next base: position 79,833,481 of record NC_136904.1, read on the forward strand.
CTTTTACATGAAGTCTTTGAACCATCCAATACGATTTGCTCTGGTGCAACTGTCTAACATGTTGACAGGCACTTCAGCTGACAGTAAGCGCTCCCCTGTTCGAGCGCCGAGTGTTTAGCATTGTGTTTGATTTTGTTGCTAGGGCTTTTGTGAGATAAAAGCAGACGGCAGATAGTTTGACACAGTTCCTCCTCTGTTCTTGGTCCAGCTCGACCTGCTCTCTTCATCTAACAGCAGACCACCCACTGCTCACTTTAATGATTAACTTCAGATTAACTGCAGCACAAGTCCTGCTCTTGTTTCCATCTCCCCTCCCACTCCCCCTTTTTTCCTCCATAGTTTATCTACTTCCACTACCTTCTCTGCAGCGAGTAAATGTCAGACACTTAGTGCTGAAAATAAATATACAAGAGAGTGAAGTATCCAGAGGAGTACCCTGCCACACTGTGCTGCAGTATCTGCACATCCCACCTAAAGCGCACCATCCACAGTCAGACCATTTTTAACAGCAGAGATAAGAGAACTGTCTTAATCAGCCCTTTATCACAAACAACTATTATCAAATAATAAAGGATATATCTCTCAAAAATGTTACTTGTTCTCTCATTAGGTAACCTCCAGCTATAGCATGGAGCACTTAAGGAAAGTTTCCGCCTTTTTAAAATTGTATCCATACCTGCACTATATGTGTCACACATCATTATCTCAATGTGAAACTCTGTATAATTAGTGTCGGTGACATTTTTTCATGGTGACATTTTTAAAGCCATAATCATGTTTTGAAGGCATGAAGAAGAAGGTGTTGGGATTGCTTCTTTGCAGGAGTGACAGTATAAATATCCTGGTAGCAGTTCAGGTGGGCGGTTAAATACCATTCCCTTTTATTTTTCTTAAATTAGCCACATTACGAATGTCCTACTCTATATAATATCTTCTTATAATGCTTCTTCTACAATATAAATCCTTTCTTTCCTTCACATCAAGCCTCCTCGTTACTGTCCCCCTTCCCCTCATTTCCCCTCCCTCCCCCTCCTTCTCTATGGCAGTGAGCAGAATTGGTCAAAGGAGGTACAGGCAATGATGTCAGCAGCCTGCGTCAAAGTCTCGGGGGTGCTTTTATAATCCCCTTACCTAACTAAGCCTTCCATTGAGAACGTGCGCACTAATCAAATCTGCACTGCCTGAAGCAAGTCAATTTCCTCCCTCAGTTCAATACCTCCATTTCATTAATATGCAGAAAAGTGTAGATTCTCTGAAAACATGCAGCACCTTGACCAAACGTATGCAGGCACACTTTTGCTCAGGGCATGTGTGTAAACAGGACGACAAACACGCTCACACACACAGTCCTTGGGGAGAACGATGTGTAACCTTGAGATTCCTCAATTCAGGTTTTTTTTTTTCAATCAATGGAGGCGACTGAATCCTTTCTGAGGTGCACCAATCCATCTTATTCGTCCATGTGGGTAATGAAAAGTTTATTTTATTCTATTTTTTTCAAAGAATTTAGTTGTAATGCTTTCTGAGTTCATGAACACAGATAATGTAGGACGTTGTCTCGCTAAACGTGTTGGGCTTCCAGTGAAATTAGTCAGCTGGACTGCGGTGTGCATTCATGCTCATAAAGTGGCATAAACACTGACCTAAGTACAAGGGCGCTGGTTTAGTTGCAAAGTTGTAACAGACAGGGCTGTGGGAAATGTATAAACAATGCCGGTAAATCGGAGCTATTTTTAAGGTTAATTTTGTTATCAAGGTCCAGTTGCATCAGTGAGGATGTTTAAAAGGCAGGGTTTATTTCCCTTTTTACCCGAGTAAGATTTAGGAAATGCAGTTGTCATCTATACCATCCCATATGTAAATGAATTTCTGTCACTGTCTTACTTTGTTAGAGATCCTTTTTCCATAAAAACAAAATTGAGGTTCTTCCATTTTTACTCTGTTAATTTATGTTGTTTAATCTTGGAGTGTGCTGTACAGTCTTTAAATTCTGATCTTCATGTCATTTTCACCATCCATGGGTCCATTAAACAAATGCTATAGCGTTTCCTTTAGCATTGCCTTGTCTTAAGCTTGTGCAAATGAACGACATCACAAAAAACATCTCTGGAAACTGGAAGTACTTGCTGTTTTAGACATCTCTTTCCTAATGTCAGTCTTATGCAATAAGGCACTTTGAGCCCCATGTCATTACATGATGGAAATGTTATTAAACAGCCATTTTAAAAGCCAGAATTTTTATAACTAATAAGTAGCAAACTCAACTTGATTTGTACAGTCGGTGGCCTAATTGGCCTCCTGCTGTGTCTCGGCTCTGCATGCACAATGACGTAAATCTCAAGCTGATATGTACACAACAACGTCAGATGGCACCATTACAGACAGATGACGATCTGTTACTGTTTTTCACACAAATGGCTCTCAGCATCTGCTCAGACTTGACTGTAACATCCATCACAAGGTTTAGCTACACTGCAGAAGTGAAATGAAGGGTGTGTGAGGTAAGCCCTGGTTAGAGCTGTCAGAGGGGCAGCGACCGCACAAACGTTTGTGCTGCATTTACGTCAGACAGCAGCTGTGATTCATCCCTTCCCCCCTGCAATACTATGAGAGTAAGCCAGACAGGCTTCAGGACTGGGAAAGAGAAACACGGCAAGGAGCCCTATGTTTGCTTTTGCAGACATGCTGATACGCTACACAATGGGTACTCAAAACACAGAGAGCAGATTTAAGTGGTAGCCCATGGTATTTCCACAGAGGTGACAGGGAAATATTCATCCACGTACATACATAAAGCTTCCATAATCCATGACATGACATCTGCTATAATCCTGCTTGGCATTTAGCGCACACGACTGAGTGATTATAACAGGTGTCATGTTGTGTTTAAGACAGGTTTACGCCGGCTTAAGCCTGCAAGTTCCTAACAGCAAACATAAGTGTGTGTGAGGGTGTGAAATAACCCTGCTGCAGACTCATAAAAGCCGTTTATTGTTTTAATTAAGGAGTGAGTTGCTGTTAGGGATTTCAACTACCCAGCCTTATTTCTCTGCGAACTCGAGAAGTGCTGGGAACTTGAGAAGAAAAACACAAAAAGGGAATGAAACTAAATGTGCCGGCGCTGCTCAGGGTTAAAGGTTTCAACACAGGGATTACATTCACTAGTCGAAACTTTATAATATAACTTTGTAATTCAGAAAATGTTTCCCTCCCTGGATTTAGTAGCGTTGGCATCAGGAAATGTAGCGCTTCTATCTCCATATTGGCCAAATCAATCAATCAAGTGTCAAATTTGCAACATTTCTTTTTTTAGCGTAACTTTAGCTGATGGTGAAGTTGAGAACATTTCACACAGTTTACACAAGTACTGTAGCCAACAACTCCGTATTCCAACCGGTGTAAAAGTGAGAATGTTTTAGAGAGGGTGTGTTATCCGGCATTTAAACACTCAACTGCTCCATATATAGGCGCTTTCACACCGGAGTACTTTTAAGTACGAAGTCGTTAATTCAAGTACTAACATGGCTGCTTGGGGCTCGTTTGTTTCTGTTTTGCAGCGCCCTGACTGATTTGCCCTAAGTGTCAATGTTTCCACATTCACTGCACCTGTCTGAAGTCTTTGATGTTCCCTTTTTAACGAAGTCTGTATGTTGCAATGTCATCTCAAGTTTGGTTATGCTGTTTGACATTCTTGGCATAACTTGTGTCATTTGAGTTTGTCACTTGAAACGTCAGTTCACATTAAACACACAGACTGATGAAAACGGCTCTTAAGAGATGAAAAAACGTATTTCAACAAAACATTTTAAAATCAAATGGAACTTAAAAGCCATAATTATTTGTTTGACACATTTGTCAACATTTTCAACAAAAACCTTTCGAAGCACAGCACATTATCAAGCTTGTCATGTTCAAAGAACTGCATCAGATTACAGATTAAAACAAACAAACGTTTTTCCGCTTTGGTTGCCAGCACAGCCACCCTTTTTGTAGTGTAACCATTGTTTTTTGTGAAAATATAATATGCATGCATATGTTATACAATATATATGCACATATTTTAAGTTCATTCTAAAGTTGACCCTTGTGTGGTTGCAAACATAAAAAACAATGGAAAGATCTTAACATATACAAATGGCATACAAATTTGAGAAAAAACAAGAAATGTTCCCAAAGAATGACATTTAAATGCATTTAAATTATGTAGCTACTTTGGGACCAATGATTATGACCTTCTGAAAGAGAAAACATCAGACTTAAGAAGGACAAGGAATGAAGGAAAAAAAGCTGTTAATCATAATCTGTCTTTCTAGGAGCTGATGCTTTGATGGCGTCACTCAACCTCCAAAGCTGCCCCCCCCCCCCCCCACCCTCTTTTTCCCCAGCGTGCCCAAAGACTGCATCAATCCTGGGCTCGATGATCGCCTCTCACCTCACTGCGTATAAGTGACTAATGACCTCCTCTTACAGGTATATCTCTGGTCTGCTAATTGTTTTAATAGATGGAGAAAGGGGCACTGCACTATGATGAACATATGCTGAACGTACAGTCTCTTGTGGACAAAAGACATGTGTCATTGCAAACAAAGAACAGTGTGGTCGTGACGGATCAAAGAATTTAGGAGACAAAGCAATGTATATCAGCAGATACTGTGAACAACAGATGGTAAAACTGTGTGTGTGTGTGTGTGTGTGTGTGTGTGTGTGTGTGTGAGACTACATAGCGTACTTCCTCTCTGTATAGTGACATAATGACTCACAAAAAAAGCCCACAAATGGCACAGTGTATACTTACACCTCAATCCCATGCAATCCAATACATCAATGTGTGAGGGCTAATGTGGGGGGGAGGCAAAAGACGTCAGAGAAAAGAAGGATCAGCATGTGCAGTCCTGAGATCAGACGGTAAGGAAAAGAAAAGGAAGGGAACAATCTTTCATACACAGAGGAAATACCACAGAGTGAGGAAGCAGATCTCATTTGATCATTTACTATGTCTAACAGTCATATGTGTTACTGCTGACAGCATTACATCCAAAGTTATTATCAACTTTTATTTGACAAACAAAATCTGACAGGATGTTGAGTCACAGTGATGTTAAATATAATTTGTAATTCAATCTATTTAAATGCAATACTGCACTTTTATTTAAAGCTGGTATAAAAAAATAAAATATTGTTGACACAGCAGATGTACTAGAACATTTCGTAATGTTTAAAAAACAACTACGAGCCAAGCTGTTAAACTTTATGAGCAACACCAGTAGGTTTATAAAATCTTTGTGTAAAGTTTCCAAAGCAGTTTATAATAAGCTGAGCAAACCCATCTGCTCCAGAAATGCTAGTTGGACCTTGAGTCTTTTAATTGTCTTTGTAAAGGATTGATATATCGGATTTAGTCATTTGGGGATCACTGTCCTGCAGCATTCAATGTTCCTGTTTTTAAACGTCTTGTCTTTCTTTTGTATTTAATTGTGAACCATTTTGTGGCATCTAATCTAGAAAGATGTAGACTTGCCCCGTGCATGTACTACAAGTCTTCAAATGGTTTAGACCTCTGCACACAGAACCTTACTGAAACTATGTGACCACGTTACACCAGCTTTAGCTTTCCTTCATTGACTCTGACAGAGGTCAGACTTTAATGCCACTTATTTCTACATCTCTGGTCTTCTTAAACATTATACTGATCTCAGATTACAGTGATCTGTTGTTGCCAGTTACAAAGAAATCGCCAGGCCACAGGGTCTTTTCCTATCACACCACCTTCTTATGGAATAACCTCACTTCTTACATCAGACACGTCTTATTCTGAGGCCTTTAAATCCACAAATTGCTTACTTTTTATTTTCAGACTTCAATTGTCTTTGTTGTATTTTATTCATTCAAGAAGTTCATCATACAGAGAGCATCACTGTCTGTAGAGGGAAAGACGAAGAGTAAAGTTTCAGTTGCATATTTAAACACAGAGAGAGAAGAGGAGGGCTGGCACACCTGGTGGTACTTGATGGTACTTGATGGTACAAGGTCACAACTCACACACCTCTTTGCTCTGACGAAGTAATAACTGAATGTTTTAGGTTCAGCAAAACATGAAGGTCAAACTGTGCGCATAGAGTGTAAATAATAACTTTTTATGAAATCTTCGAAATAAGGACTTTCCCCAAGCTTAGCAAAGAGGTGAACGGCAGTAAATAGAGATACACATTAGCAACTAATAATCACACAGTGATATTATTAAAATAGGTGAGTAAAATACTTTTTTGTTACAATGGCAGTTGGGTCTCAGTCTCAATGTATCATGCAAGCCTCAGTATCATGCCGAGGTGAATAATATGAACTGTCTGAGATCTCAGTAACCCCCTTGTAGCTCCCTCCAGTAATGACACGAGGCTGAGGTCTTGATTTCAATACAGGGTTTATTTTGTGGGACCTATTCCAACCCGTGAGAACTGGGTTGTAAGACAACAAATATATGGAATATATGCATGTCATCACTGTTAATGCCGAACAACAACAAAAAGCTGGTGTTTTATCCAGTTTGTACACAACGATGGAGAAACTTAACAAGCAGCAGTGGTCCACTGAAGAGACCAGCTACCTATTGGGAATCTGGTCTTCCGAACGGGTACAGAGGAAGCTGGAGCACAATCGGCCATTGTTGTTGTTGTCGGTGTCAGCTTTGAGGGCTTTCCGTGCGGTTTGGCTTTATGAAGCAGGCACGCAAACGGTTACATCATGACGCAAACGATGACGCAATGACGCACCACCAGTCGGATTCTGGGCAGTGTGAAAAGAGCCGGAGTTAAACCGAAGAACCGGTTCTGAACTTGAAAAGCTCTAGCATGGAGCTTGAACCGGAGTTGTGTTGGTGTGAATGAGGTATTAGCTCCGGAATCCGGTTCACTTCCAGCTCCAAAAAATTGTCGGTCTAGAGGCAAGAGCTTCGGAGCTAAGAGACGGCGTCGCTTACGTCTCTCTTACGTCGAGGCGTGCAGGAAACTAAACCCACCTCCCCTGAACATGGGTCGACTGAAGAGTCTCGTCATGCCTGCCTACAAGCAGTAGTGCTTATAAAAACACTTTATAAAGTCAGGCTTTGTGTGATTCTGTTTATTTGTACCTTACTTTGACCATCTGTTCACTATTATTGATCATTGTGGAGAGAGGCACACGTTTTGTTTTGTATTATAGCAGCTATCGGATGGAATCAATACATGGGCTGCACAGGTTGTCGTGTCCGACTATCACAGTAGAGTAGAATCATAATAAAAATACTCCGGTAAAATGTGCCTGTAGAAAACGATTTATGCCACAATAGGATAGCAATAGCAAGTAGTCAGTTTAGCTTCGGTTGCTATGCTACCATCACCCATTTTATACCAGAGAAACTTTCATAACAGCGTTGTGATGCCAAACAGCTTCAATTCAGACTGACACATATTCACTTAAGGGGAACTGGGGATGTGTATCAGCTGCTTGTGTGACAGTCGGACAGTGAATACTCTAGAGCAGCCGCTGCAGTGTGAGCTAACCGGGAGCTAACGGGAGAATAAACGGCGGCAGCACCAGTCGGGCTCTGGGCGGTGTGAACAAAGCGGGAGCAGAAAAGGGTAACCGGAGCTGAACCAGAAAAGCTCTAGCTCGGATCTAGAAAGGGAAAAGCGCTGGTGTGAAATCGCATTCATTACATTACATTGCATTTAGCTGACGCTTTTATCCAAAGCGACTTACAATAAGTGCATTCGACCAGGAAGATACAACCTTGAAGAAAACAGAATCATATAAGTACATCAGGTTTCATAGATCCAAACATTTCAAGTGCTACTCAACTGGCTTTGGAAAGCCAGCCCTTTATTAGTATATAAGTGCTTTGTTAGTAATTCAATCGCTCAAAGTGGAGTCTAAAGAGATGAGTTTTCAGTTTGCGCCGGAAGATGTGTAAGCTTTCTGCTGTCCTGATTTCAATGTGGAGCTCATTCCACCATTTTGGAGCCAGAATAGCAAACCCACGTATTTTTGCTGACGGGAACTTGGGTCCCCCTCGCAGTGCGGGTGCAGCGAGCTGTTTGGCCGATGCAGAGCGGAGTGCACGTGCTGGGGTGTACGGTTTAACCATGTCCTGGATGTAGGAAGGGCCAGATCCATTCGCAGCATGGTACGCAAGTACCAGTGTCTTGAAGTGGATTCTAGCAGTTACCGGAAGCCAGTGAAGGGAGCGGAGGAGTGGTGTGGTGTGGGAGAATTTAGGAAGGTTGAAGACCAGACGAGCCGCTGCATTCTGGATGAGCTGCAGAGGTTGGATGGCACATGCAGGTAGACCAGCCAGGAGGGAGTTGCAGTAGTCTAGGCGTGAGATGACGAGAGCCTGGACCAGAACCTGCGCTGATGTCTGGGTCAGCTGGGGACGTATCCTCCTGATGTTGTAAAGCGTGTATCTGCAGCAGCGAGTTGTTGCAGCAATGTTTGCAGTGAAGGACAGTTTGTTATCTAGGACCACACCCAGATTCCTTGCAGTCTGAGTCGGGGAAACAACAGAGGTGCCGATGTTGATTGTTAGGTCAAGAGTGGGACAATCTTTTCCCGGAAGGAAAAGCAGTTCAGTCTTGTCAAGGTTGAGCTTGAGGTGATGAGCAGACATCCACCGAGAGATGTCTGCTAGGCAAGCAGAGATGCGTGCGACGACCTGGGTCTCTGAGCGGGGAAAGGACAGAATTAGTTGGGTGTCGTCAGCGTAGCAGTGGTATGAAAAACCATGCGGGCTAATGACAGACCCGAGCGAGTTTGTGTACAAGGAGAAGAGGAGGGGACCAAGAACAGAGCCCTGAGGGACCCCTGTAGTTAATCGACAAGGGTCGGACTCGGACCCTCTCCGAGTAACCCTGTAGGTGCGGTCTTTGAGGTATGAGGTGAGGAGGGAAAGTGCAGTGCCTGAAACTCCAAGTTCTTGGAGAGTGCAAAGGAGGATCTGATGGTTCACCGTGTCGAATGCAGCAGACAGGTCCAGAAGGATGATGACAGAGGAGAGGGAGGCTGCTTTAGCAGTGTGCAGTTCGTCAGAGACAGCAAGGAGAGCAGTTTCTGTTGAGTGACCTGCCTTGAAACCAGACTGGTGCGGATCCAGAAGGTTGTTCTGATGGAGATAACAGGAGAGTTGTTTAAAGACAGCGCGTTCAATTGTTTTAGACAGGAACGGGAGGAGAGAGACAGGCCTGTAGTTTATAACATCAGACGGGTTGAGAGTGGGTTTCTTTAGGAGAGGGTTTACTCTTGCCTCCTTGAGACTGTTTGGAAAGTGACCAGAAGTTAGAGAAGTGTTGATGAAATGGGTAAGAAATGGTAGAATATCAGGAGCGATAGTCTGAAGGAGGTTTGAGGGGATAGGGTCCAGAGGACAGGTGGTAGGACGGGCAGAAGTAATGAGGGTAAGAACCTCACTTGGAGAGAGAGGGGAGAAGGAGGTTAGTGTGTGGGTGAAGGGAGGGTCTGGTGACCCAGCGGTGAGTAAAGGTGAGTCAGAAAAAGAGGAGCGAATATCATTAACCTTTTTTTCAAAGTGGTTAACAAAGTCGTTTGACAGAAGGGAGGAGGGGGGAGGGGCTTTGGGGGGGTCCAAGAGGGTGGAGAAGATGGAAAATAGTTTTTGGGGATTGGAATAGGAAGATTGGATCGTATCTTGAAAGAAAGTGCTTTTTGCCTGAGAGATGGAAGCAGAGAAAGAGGAGAGGAGAGCCTGATAGGTTAGGAGGTTGTCATGGTGTTTGGATTTCCACCGTTTCCGCTCTGCTGCCCGAAGGATGGTTCTTTTAGCACGCAGTGCGTCATTTAGCCAGGGAGCAGGAGGGGACTGACGAGCCGGCCGAGATGTGAGAGGACAGAGAGAGTCCAGAGAGGATGAGAGAGTAGAGAGGAGAGTTTCTGCAGCCGAGTTTGGAGGCAGTAGTTGGAACGAATCAGAGGAAGGGAGGGCTGAGAGCACCGATGAGGCAAAGGTAGAGGGGGAGAGGGAACGGAGGTTACGGCGGACAGGTGCAGAATTAGAAGAGATTAGTTTGTTATGTTTGGAAAAGGGTAGAGAGAATGAAATGAAGAAGTGATCGGATGTGTGGAGCGGGTTTACAGAGAGGTTAGAAGTAGTGCAGTTCCTTGAGAATATGAGATCAAGGACATTGCCAGCGTTATGAGTTGGTGGGGATGGAGACAGTGAGAAAGCAAAGGTGGTTAACAGAGATGTTAGTTCAGATGTCTTCCCTGTCTGGAGGTTGAAGTCTCCGAGAAGTACAGCGGGAGGGCCAGTTTCAGGGATGTGTGAGAGGAGATGATCTAACTCCTCCAAGAAGTCCCCCAAGGCGCCTGGTGGACGGTAGAGAACAACAATGGTTAATTGTATAGGATGGGTTACTGTGACGGCATGGAATTCAAAGGTGGAAGGAGTGAAGTTAGGTAGCTTGAAGAGGGAAAAGCTCCAGTTGGGAGAGAGCAGGAGACCAGTGCCACCTCCTCTGCCAGAGGGTCTTGGTGTGTGGGAGAAGGAATATGCTGTGGAGAGAGCTGCTGGGGTGGATGTGTTGCATTCGATTGTTTCTCACAAGCACTGCTGTGTGTGTGTGTTGCGAGAGGGATCCCTTCTCAGTAATTGTTCCCTGAAGGTTTCCCCATTTTTGTCTCATTCAAGTTTTTTGTATTCATTGGGGAGAATTCCTTATCTAAATCCGAGGGCGTCATATACTATAACCTGAGGCTCATTTCTGACTTGTTACTTTTTTGGGATGTATAAACAAAATTGAGTTGCCCCGATCTACAAAGGTGTAAAATCTAATGAAATAAATTGTGTCCAAGTCATCAATGATGAATATATTGAGAGCATATTAGACCAGTTTCAATGCAACCTAAACAACCGAAGTCATCAACTATTCTTATTCTTAACTATGTAACTGAAAGTTACTAACAACTATGTTTACTTTGTATTTGTTGCAGTAGAGTAACATTTTATTTTAAATGTTTCAAAGCCTTCCCCCAAACAAACATCACCAGTGTGACTGGGAAGCGTTGGCAAATAAAGTCAATTACTTTTCATTTTGGGACACAATTAGAAATAGCAGAATTTCATTTAATTGTTTTTATTTGTTTCATTCATGGTATGCACAACTCAATGTATAACAATTATTTACTAAACATGTCTCTATAAAAACACCATACCTGAAAAGCAGCAGGGAGAAGAAAATAATCTTATATTACCTGCCCCTTTCTCAAAATAATAATTATAAAAAATAGAAATAGATGGTCCTCATATTTACTTATTCACAACCAATCATTACAGTATTGTAGGAAAATAAGAGAAACAAAAACACTTACAAAAAAAACTTAGTTCCCACTAGACAGTTAAAGGTGGGGTATGTCATTTTGGAGAAACCAGCTTGAGTGCGCTAGAATTTGAAAATACACAACCGGAAAAAAATCGGCCACTTCCTTACAGAGCCCCTTCTCCAACACACACGAACGCGCACATAACCAATGAGGGCACGAGATAAGTTTGTGCACAGATGGAAGGCTGACAGGCAGGTAGGCCATCTAGTTATTTTAGCCCGGCCGGCTAAAATGATTGGTCGTGCTTTTTACAGCACTACGGCTTCCACAGGTTACATTTTTGTATGTATTTATTGTCAAAGCATTTAATATATTCATTGCTACCGGGATGTTAAGAGCATTCCATGGAATATAACAAAAAGTGTGTCTGAAATAAATTACATACCCCACCTTTAAGGGAAAGAAAACAAAAACAACAACACCAAAACATCACATGAACAATGAAAAGTGCAACACCCTCACCCTGAGTTCTACTCATCTCAAAAGACTGCTATAACATTTACTATTAGTTTTAATCTGAATACTAAGAATACTATTATTGACCAGTTTAAATGAGGCATGATTACTTACTTAGTGATGTACAATTCAATTAGACTCTTATTTTGTATAGCGCTCACCCCACAAGTAAATATCCCACTAAACCTGCATAAGAATAACTAACACTGATAGAGGCTGCTGACATTACCAATGTGTGGATAAGTTGCTGTTCAAATATTGTTAAACTTAAGCTCCCATGGTTTGTAATGCTGACTCCTACGATACTGGTTGGTCAGAGGCTGGGAAAAGATTAACAGCAGGAGGAAGCTGCAGTCTTGGGGGAAGGATTTGTACCTTTGACCTAGATAAAGAAAGGCAGGAAGAGGGAAATACTTGGGAAATGCGATGGCTTATTGCAGCACAGTCTGAACTTTATCCTGTGATTCTGCATGCTTTCTGAATGTTGTAAGCTACTTGCTTGGTGAGGAAATGAACAACACAGGGGTCTTCTACAGTGTAGGTCAGAGGTATAAACACACACAAATGCACGCACTGAATAATCCAACATTTATAATCTAGTTAAAACTCAACATGTTTTAATCTGAGGACAGTTTAAATGGTGGCTGATACACTCAACAAGTTGTAATGGATATTTGCAGACACAACACATTTTAATTTGTTTATTTTATTTTAACTCCATGTTATTTGCACATATCCATAAAACAAAACCATAAGAGGAGAGATGTTTGATGGTGAATACACACATTCTTTTGGGAGAAATCTTCAGTTTGGTGATAGTTCTCTCTTTTACTTGGTATGTGTCTAAGAGAAAGGAAAACTTTTCAATTTTTCTATTCTTCTTTTCAATTCAAATACTGAATTCTACACATCTGAGATATACAAATAAGATATCATCAACATACAGATGTTTCTTATTATCATAATGTTTTGCTTTTAATATCTAGTATCTAATCTTTCACTATTTGTAAAGGTTTTAACCCTGTTAGCAAAAAGAAGCCATGAGGCATTGCTCCATTGTTAGCATCTGAAAGTTACCATTCATTTGATAGTTCAATTGATCCTACAGGCTCTTCTTCACACAACTTCTCCCATCATTTTATGTGTGTACAAATGACAGAAACACTATGAATGCGGAAAGATTATGTCTTTAATTATCTTGCCCCCCCTCTTTATATCAACAGTCCTTTCAGCCCTCTTTCCAGACGTAGATGGATGACATGTCACACAAACATGTTTTGTTAGCAGCCCTAACAATGATCAGCAATTATTTCCAGGTGTAGGGAAGGGCTCCAGGGTGGAACGATCAAATGCTTTTAATTGTTTTTAAATCGTTTTCTGAGATCGCATGGATGTAATCCCGTGTGATGGCCCCAGAGCCTGGGGCCTGTGAGTGTGCAGGTGTGTTGCAGGTCCTACGATGGGGGTGGAGCGGAAGAGGCAAATCAGCATGACCGGGGACACCTGGCCGGAGCCGAGGTGCTTCTTAAGCCCAGCTGCCCGGAGTCACAGGGCCTTCATGACTCTCTCCAAGCCTGCTGCAGGAACTTGGACTCCAATTATTCAAAAGATAAGATATTGAATTTAGAAAATAAAATCATTAACCCAATTTCAACATTTGAAGGTTTAGAGTCAAACTTGGTCAGTAAAATGACAACCTGATGACACATTAGACATAAGATCCTGGGCAAAGATGTTTAAGGAACATGACATTACTTTGAGAAATAGGCCTGTGGCCGTTTCTCAATCACGAGGGTGCTTGCTTGTTAGCACATGTCTGCCGAATCACTTCCTTCAGAAGCTAGCCAAGAATCCTTCCTGGCATTCGGAAACGAAGGCCATTCCTCAATCGCGAGGACGCTTGCTTGGTAGCACATGAGCACATGTCTTCCGGGTCACTTCCTCCAGAAGCTAGGCAAGAATCCTTCCTGGCATTCGGAAAACGAAGAGTAGAACAGGCTAGCGAGTGTGCAGGTGTGCGTCATATGAGAGGCCCCGCCTTACATTTTCCGCCACAGATTTGGGGAAATTGGTCCGTGCGCAAAGCATTGTGGGGATTTTAAGGACGCAAAGTCTACCCATGTGCAGCCTCGAAATTACCCCCAAACCAAGGACGCGGCCTCGGTGGTATTCCAAGTATGCTGGAGATTGGAACAGTCCTTCGGCGGCACTCGATGACGTAGTATCCTTGAAATATTGGCTTGGAAGCCAGTTTCCTCGCGATTGAGAAGCGGCCTGTGTGTGAACTTTTTCTGATGACTTCACTTATTTTCTTGTAAGTCGAACATCTATAACCCATCAAACTCCCTGCTGTTTACCGCACTGATACCTAACACCTTTACGTCATTTCTCTTTCATCTGTGCAGGGCTGACTCAGTGGTGTATTTATTTCAGACGTCAGCACATAATCCTTTGTACTCCTATCACACAATGTGAAGGGAAGACTGGGAAGACCATGTTTGTATGCATGACAAATGGGATGTGCCGTGCCTCAGACATACTCGCTCTTTGAATTCATCACATACAGAAATCTAATCTATTGTGTCAGTGTTGGGGCAGAGCTCACCTCATTCAGTAGGCTCATCATTATCGATGTATACGCTTAGTGGACGGAGGGGAACTTGTTTGGGGTCAGTACCTCTGATCTGAGCAAACAGACAGTAGTCATGCGAGATATTGACAATGGCTGATAAGCTATCAGTGGACATTCCTGCGTAGATGTGTAATCAGGGTCGGCGACAGAGATCAAGACATGAGAACTGACAGCTGGTTCATAAATTCACACAAGAGTGACGCATGGAGAGACACAACGACTCATTAGACTGACCTAACTCTCATTAAAACTGAATGTGAAACTTCTACAAAAAGGCTTTAATGACTCTGCTTCAACTTAAACTTATAACCATCTGTTACCAACGTTCCTTTTACTTTACTCTGAATGCTGTGTTCTTGTATAGTTATTTTGGTTTACAAAGGATATTTTAGCCACTTACATACTTACTGTACTTCCAGGCGTTTTCAGGAGAGAGTTTTTCAGACATAAATCAATTTGTTACACGAGGGTGTGTTGGCAAGGTACAAAATAACCGTGTTGGCCTTATTGTACTGCTTGACAGCTTTAAAGTATTTCTTGTCAATCCAACAATGCAGTTCACTTTACACTAAAGCCGTACAGGAACAACTACAGCAGTACATTCACCACACTGATATTGTACATTTTTTAATGCCAGTTGCTTCATGATGAACTTAGCTAAACATAATACTATCTCAAATGTGTACTTAACTTTATTAAAGCATAGGACAAATAACGCGATTATGTTTCACACATTTGTTTTAACTAGGGATAAAACCAGTAAACTAGGGGGAATTGCATAGTTTTATAGAAAACTGTATCAGCAGTACTATCAAAACTCCCACAACACTGAGGTGGCATATTTCAATTGTTGATTAAAATCAAATTCCAATTGAAGAGATGTGCATTGGACTTTCACTTGGTGCAATAAAAACTCTCATAGTGCTGGTTGTTTTTGTAAGCTGTGAATAGATGTTTTCCTTTAGATAGATTAATAAAGATTAATTAAGTGTTCGGTACCCCTATGAGATCTTTAACTGTTGTGAAAAAGATGCTGGAAATGTGTTAAACCAATGGAAATGTTTTAACACATTTGCAAGAGGTGATAAATACTAAGCGGACCCCAGTTTCATTATGTGTGTCTTAGTAATCAAGAAGAACAATAAGTAAGTCTACATCATAACTTATTGTAATGCATTCTTAACTAAATAAGTAGAACATGTTCCTGGATGTGGCAAAAAGTAATCTGATCTACATTTGGAACATCTGATAATTATTTCCTCTATCATTTTTACATTTTGTGTGTTATGCATAATTTCATATGAATTGGGATGAGTTTCCAAAGTCATAAACACTGACCTAGAAGTCACTTATGAATAAAGGTGAAGGAAGTGACTTGGGGAAACTGGGAGATGAAGTGCCTTAACAGTGCATGTTAAACTGTTGTGCCACCGAAGTGGAGCCATCACACCATCACAGTAATATCAGTGTGACGCACGTCAATGTGATTCATTAACATTCCCTTCATTCCAAAGACTTTCTCATAACAGAAAACAGCCCAGTGCATACTGTGATAAACTCCAGTCCACCACAACCCCCCACAGGATAAACTGCTTTATACAAGTGAATTGGTGGATATGTCCAGTGTTGAGGCTTATTTGTATATGCAAAACGAATATTCAATGTTAATTAAAAAAAACAATAATAATGTTAACAATTGTGATATTGCAACTTGTGTCATTTCTTAACTGTCTACACTGGTCAGAGTCTGACTGCATTTGTCTATTTCTTGTTTCTCATTCCCATCTTGTGGTTGATAAGAAACGCCGGGTTACGTATTGTAACCCTTGTTATATTAGCACAGGCGGAGCCCTCTACTGGACTCTATGGGTACTACCTTATCATGCAAGCATTCACCTACTGAGATTTCTATAGACGTAGCCGGCCCCGGGGCGGGCCTACCTGAATGCGTGCGCATCTCACTTCCGTATAAAAGGAGGCCTCACCTCCTGACCACCATCCTCCACCACTCTTCAGCGAGCGGTATAGGACAGACAGTGCCCCAAGGTAGAGGGCTCCGCCTGTGCTAATATAACAAGGGTTACAATACGTAACCCGGCGTTATATCTCTCACAGGCGCCGCCCTCTACTGGACTCTATGGGTACAGTGGGCGGAGCCCCGATGTATGCACGCACTGTCGTCCAGCACACCGTTCCACCTCACTGTCCCTGACCGGCTTTAGCGGCCGCTGCACCTCACTCACCTCTCCCTCGGTTGTAACCGTGGAGAAGTCTGGGCTGCGGCTGATAGAGCACACCCTGACGCGCTTGCCTCGCATAAAAGTTTGCTCGAAAACAGTGCTGAGGGCTCCCCTGCGTCCGCTTATAGGTAGACAGGGAAAGTCCGCAGCTGTATGGGTTTAATATGCACCCTCTCTCCTGAGGTCCCTAAAGAGCACGGGGAGAGCGCAAGTGCCCCCTATGTCCCCACACTCAGACACTGACCCCGTGCAGAGTGTGTACGGACTATAGTATGGAGGGCTCTCCCCCTCCTGCCCCCAGGCAGGCGAGGGGAGCCCTTTAGCCCTGTAAGGGCCCAAAGCGCATTACGTCACCCCGCGACCCTCCAGGAGTCCGGAGAAACGTAAGCGCATTTACGCCCGGGGAGGGGATCAGATGCCAACTGAGCCACAGACCCTCCCTCCTCACCAGTCCTGTGTTGCCCCAGCAAGCACAGACGCTGAGAAAGAGCCAGACATATCCAAGAGATAAAACGTTATGAGGGGACCTGGCGTTGACCAAGACGCCGCCGTGCATATGTCCTCCACACTCACACCGTTGAATAAAGCTGTCGATGCAGCCATAGCTCGTATGGAGTGCGCACGGACCCCCCTGGGACAGGCTCTCCCTGCCTGCTCGTAGGCGTGTGCAATGCCTCCGCAAAGCCAGCCTGCCAGGCATTTCTTGGACAGAGCTTTTCCAGTCACCCCGCCCCCGAAGCACACAAACAGCTGTTCAGTGCGTCTCAGGGTAGCTGTGCGCTCTACATAACATGCTAACGCGCGCACCGGGCAGAGGAGGTGTAATTTAGCTTCCCTGGCCCCACCATGGGTGGAAGACTAAATCCCCCCAACTGAATAGCCCTCGACCTGAACGCACTCCTTAGGCTCTTGGGCACAAAGGAGGGGTTCGGTCTGAGTGTGGCCTGGCCCCGGTCACTCCGAATCAGTAAACAGCTTGGGTGCACCGACAGAGCGGTTAACTCGGACACTCTTTTGGCTGACGTTAAGGCAAGTAGCAACGCTGTCTTCCACGACAGTGCTTTCAGGGAGGAGAGCTCTAGAGGCTCAAATGGCTCTGTGACCAGAGCCTCGAGCACCAGCGGCAGGTCCCACTGCGGGATGGAGGCGCGCACTACTGGGCACAGCCTCCTGACCCCCTGTAAAAACCGCAACATCAGTGGAGGAGAAAAGGCTGACCTGCCGTTGAATCCCTCATGACAGGACGAGCTGGCTGCTGCATACACTTTACAGTAGAATGAGCAAGTCCTTTGTCCACCAATAACTTTGAAAAGGACAAAATAGAGCCCAACTCACAAGATAGGGGCTCTATTTTCCGCTCCTCACACCATCGCTGGAATCCCAGCCACTTCGGCCTGTAACAGGCTGTGGTGGATCCTGCTCTAACTGCCTGGATAGACTGAATAACGCTGTCAGACAATCCACCCTGTCTCAGCCTGTCCCTCTCAGGAGCCAAGCCTGAAGAGGACGGCCCAGAGTGGGTAACGCCCCGATTGCACCTGCCTCTTGAGACATCGTCCCACAGAACTGGGGAATCGCCCAGGGCTGGCCCACCTTTATCTGTGTCATCTCTGAGTACCACGGAGGCCCGACGCGATCCGGCGCTACCAGAATGACTGCCAGACGTTCTCGCCTCACTCTCCCCAGGAGAGGGAGAGTGAGACGCAGCGGTGGAAAGGTCGTATAGCAGCTTCCTTGGCAAACGCGTCCACCCCTAAAGGCGGGTCGTCGCTCAGGGCCATGGAGAACCACAGGGCACAGTGGCTGTTGCGCCGGCTGGCGAACAGATCCACTTCCGCTCTCCCGAACTGGGCCCAGATCTGCTTCACCACCTCTGGGTGAAGCGTCCATTCGCCTGGCAGGGAGCCGCCTCTCAACATGAGGTCGGCCCCCCTGTTATCCAGTCCCGGGATATGGAGGTCTCTCAGAGATAACACCACCTCTGAAGCCCATAACCACAGCCTCTCCGCTGTGGCCAACAAGGTGGCGGAGCGGACTCTGCCTTGCCTGTTGATATAAGCCACTGTGGTGCTGTTGTTGCTCCGGACCAATACATGTCTCCCTTGAATTAGGGGCATGAAATGCTGGAGGACTAACGGCCCGTCTACACTACAGGCATCAAAAAATCTTGAAGCTGGGCGTGTCTGAAGCTTGGCGATTTTTTGCGAGCAACGCGACCAACAACCAATCACATGAATCTCCCGAGGCCCCCGACATACAAAGCAATAGCAATGTTAAAACGAAGTAAACTGGATATAAACTCTCCAAACAGGCGAAAAACCTACCAGTTTCACCCGCTGTCTCTGCCACCTCCCTCCATGTCTGGTTCCTCCGGTTTGTATCCCGGTAAATAGTTCTGGTCGTAGAGAACCGGGTGATTTGCTACCGTAATATCTCGTTTGGAATATGAGGAAATGAACTGCGGTCTGGCTCTCCCAGCTTGCACGCGGTTTGATTGGCTGCGCTTGCACTGACGGGATTTGCATAAACGGGATTTGATTGGCTGATGCCAAGCATCGATGCCGATAGATGCTCGTGATGCTTGCAAA
Organism: Notothenia rossii; assembly: GCF_949606895.1. Lineage (NCBI taxonomy): Eukaryota > Metazoa > Chordata > Actinopteri > Perciformes > Nototheniidae > Notothenia > Notothenia rossii. The sequence continues at coordinate 79,852,764 of NC_136904.1, forward strand.
GCCAAACCATGCTCCCCACAATGCAGTTCGGCGAAGATTAAAAATCTTCTACGTCACCCCATTCAAGTGAATGGGTGAAGCGTTGAAAGCATTTTTTGATGCCTGTAGTGTAGACGTACCGTAACACTACCGCCCGTAGCTCTAGGAGGTTGCTGTGTCGTGTTTCTGTTAGAGACCAGCGCCCACCTATAGCCCTCTTCAGGCAGGTCCCTCCCCATCCTGTTCCCGTGAACACTGTGATGTAGGAGGTTACCCGTCCCAGTGGAGACCCCCTCCGGAGGCGCCCAGGAGACCCCCAGAACCGGAGGTTGCCCTCCACCGAGGGGAGGATGGTCACCAGCCACCGTTTGTGCCTCTTGGGATCCAAACGCAGGCTGGAGAACCACCTCTGCAGGCGGCGCATATGCAGTAACCCCTGCGAGACCACAATGTGAGCAGCCATCATGAAACTCAAAGTCTGCATGATAGTTAAAGCTGTCACTGTCGCCCCCTGTCACAGCCTGTGAACCGCCCGGAGAAGGGACGCACTGCTGCTCCCTGACAGGGTGGCGCGTAGCGCGCCTGCATCGAACACCACTCTCAACTACAACGCCTGTTGGTGAGGTATGGGGGTGCTCTTTTTTCAATTGATCGCAAAGCCTAATTTGGTTAGGTGTGTGATCAATTGTGCTGTGCAAAGCATTGCCTGTTCCCTGGACCCGGCCATGACTATGAGGTCGTCTAGGTAAAAGAAAAACTCTCATGCCGTGGGCGCGCAGCGGTTGAAGCGCAGTGGCCACACATTCAGAATGTGCATGGGGATAGGGAGTAGCCGAACGGTAATCTGTTGTACTCGTAGGCTATTCCCTGGAAGGCAAAACGCAGACACTTTCTGTGCTCCGGAGCAATTTCCACATGAAAGTATGCGTCTTTCAGGTCGATGGTGGTCAACCAATCGCCCGGTTTGCACTAGCCCCATTAACTTTTTTATAGTTAACATGCAGAATTTTCTGCAGGCAATGTAGCGATTCGGGCTGCTGAGATCTAGAATAGATCTGAATTCCCCTGTCTTCCTGAGAACCAGGAAGTACATGAAATAAAGACAATTTTCTCTGAGCTGAGGGTGCACAACAGACACAGCCTGTTTCTGCACCAGAGCCTGAATCTCTGCTGAGAGGAAACCAATCTCCTCCTGGGACAGATTTCCTCTCGCATGCCCATAAAAGGAGGTGGGACGCTGCAAAATTGGAGTGAATAGCCCCGTTTCAGCGTCCTGTCCATCAAATTTGTTAGCACACAGCTGAGTTTCCATTCCCCATAACATTGTGTTAATGGAAAGCCCTCAGCTGTTGGGCCGCAGCTATGAAGCTGTGATACTCTCTGGTGACCCGTTCCGCCGCAAAACTCCCCGTGAAGGGAAGATTTGCCCATGGAGGGTCGACACAGAAAGGGCCGATTATTTACTGAGGTCCCTGAACGCACTGCCGTGCGCTCTTGTGTGAGCTCGTGCTCCACCTTAATGCTGTTTTTACCACTACGGTAAACAGCATTTAATCGGAGTCTTTATCGGCGTAGTGTGTTCTACTGTGGTCCCTGAACGCACCGCCACGCGCTCTTGTGTTAGTGCGGGCTCCGCCATAATGCAGCCTTTACCAGTATGGAAAACTGCATTAATTGGAGTCTTTGCTCTAGGCGTAGAGTGTTCTCTGACAGCAATACGCCGGCCACAATGTCCCTGCACCCGCATAGCGCTCTCCTTTAGATAGCACTCCCTGCGGTTCATCCCTCTCATCTGCGCATGCCCACTAGCCACCTCCTTTACAGGAGCTACAGCTGGGGCAGCGATGGGGAATTTGTATGGTTAACATTGTGTGTAAGTGTAGCATTTGTGGAAACAAAAGACACTCAGATTTGGATACAGATCAACCTCATTCTTATTATAAAAACGTGGTGATATGTGCATTATACAGGGAGGAGGCGGGATTCGCCCTCTCGTCCCGGGCGGAGAGATGTTCTCCCCCCGCCAAGCCAGTCAGATCCGTGAAGACGGGCAGCCCGTCCCCGTGTGTGCCGGCACGCCGGTTCCACGGGGTGGGCTGAAGACGGGGGCTCCCTGGAGATCAACACGGTCCTCTTTGGAAAAATGCCCAGCGACGTGATATCCCAGGGACACCAAAAGGCAGGCAGCGGCGGCCGGTCCCCGGGGGAACCGGGCCTGGGGCAAGGCTCGTGGACCAAGCTACTTATTCGGCCTTGCGGCCCAATAATCGCTCTGACCTGGTGAGGCGGGGGCATCTCTAGCAATTAGCGAGTAGCCCACACACCCGCCGCCATGATCATCATCCAGGGAGAGTACAGCCCTGGGCGGTGGACTTCCATGGACGCCAGACTCGGAAGGGATGGCGAACGTGAAATGGCACCGCCTCGGCCATATCCTGGTCCCCCAAACACTCAAAGCAGAGGTGGTGGGGATCGGCGCCCGCTATCTTTCTTTCTCTTTCTTCCTTTCTCTCAAAAAATACGTCTCGGACTCAGTGCTAGGCTATCACCTCCGCTCGCTGAAGAGTGGTGTAGGATGGTGGTCAGGAGGTGAGGCCTCCTTTTATACGGAAGTGAGATGCGCACGCATTCAGGTAGGCCCGCCCCGGGGCCAGCTACGTCTCAGTAGCGTGGCGTGGGGAAAAAATTAGGGGAAGCCAATAATACGTCCTTTCTTTTGGGGGGGGGGGGGGGGGTGGTGGTCAATGTAATAACGTAACCAGATGAGTGATTACAGCGCCCGGTAACATTTTACACACATTTGTATCATACAGATGCAGGACTTACACACGCCTGTTATCTGACCGACAGGTCCACACGCACTCCAGCCAAAACTCTAATAAGCATTCATTCACAAACTAAATCAGGAGACCTTTAACGTTTTACGTCCGGTTCGCTCCTTTGTTCCTTGCTGTACACAGCTCCAGTTTGGGCATTGGCCTGTCATCAGATTGTATTTGTTGTTGCTGCTGTAGCGGAAGTTTAGTACAATTATTTTTGATTAAATACTCCAAATCTCCACCCTCCCATAATTGCACTTGCTTCAGTTGCTTGCTACTTTCTAACGGCGGTGAGAGTGGTGCAGTGACGCTATCTATCTTCTATCTATTAGATTTATGATTCGAAAATTATAAAAGTAGGGTAGACATGTGGATATTATCCGACTGAACAAAACGTGCATTTACCTAACAGGTTCGTTTTCCACTGACCTTTTTTCGAGCTATTTTCCAAAATCCTATGGAGAAATCCCATTTCTTTTTTGTCCCTATTTGTCGCAGCTTATTTCCGCTTTTTGGGTCGCGTCACTGCACCACTAAATTGATGCGATTTGATTGGATTGTGAGGCAAGGGAAGCCAGCCGCCTCTGGCTTCCCTTGGCATGGCCCTGACCAATCACAGGTTGGCAGGGGCATGACGTGAGCCTCATCTGATTGGTCAATCCCTCCATTTCTTTTCACCAAGGGAAGCAAATTTCGGCTGGCCTCCTCTCGTAACAGAGAGTGCAATCTACTGTTTCACCATAACATCTAGAGGGGCGCTGTTTCACTCTTTGTAAAATACTCAATGAGAATGGGGGAGAGACGGGCCGGCAGCAACACACAACAAAGAATTTCCGAAACTAAACGAAGTGTTTTTATTTATTTATTAAAATTATAACTACAATCCAAAAAAACAGGGGAAGCCTGGCTTCCCTTGGCCTCCAGGAGAAAACGCCACTGCTACGTCTATAGAAATTTCAGTGAATGCTTGCATGATAAGGTAGTACCCATAAAGTCCAGTAGAGGGCGGAGCCTGTGAGATATATAACATAACACTTGCTTCGAGTTCCCTAAGTGAAACTAGGCAATGGTAAATATTGTTTCTCTGTTTCTGTCTGTAGGAAGGAAACTGGAAATAAAAGATGGGCTGTGTAAGACATCCTGACAGTGATTTATATGAAAGAGGGACAAGGGCACAGTCCTTGTTTTGTGTTTACAAAATTACTTCTAAAGTTAATCTCAAGGTAATGTGAGACTGCAGCTGTCTGAGTTAGACAAGTTCATCAATACCTATTAAAGTCTTTATAATCCAACATCCTTCTATTTGTGTGTCCGCTGTTTCTTCGATGAGATTCGGCGGGTAGATAGTAAAATAAAGATGGAATTTATTACAACAACAAAAAACATCTACGCTTCAGAACTTATTTTACATAGACATACTCATTGCACTGACATCAGTTTGAGAAGGGGCTAGTTACAATCTGTGTCAACAAATGTGCATCTGATTATTGTTTTTAAACACTTGAGAACATTTAAAAGAGATAATAAATTTGAATTTTTGAAAACACTTGCACCATCACAACAATGTCATTTTCATCAAGTTCATCAATTCAATCCTGGATCTTGAGTACTGGATCCTATGTCCTGGATCATCTATCCTGAGTTCTGGATTTGAGTCCTGGACTTCGAGTTGTGGCTGAACCATAGGGCTGAACCTATCACTGCGGTCCTGCCTGACTCTCATCATACTACTCCCCTGATGGTGCCCACAGGATTGTTGACATCCTCGTGGATTCACCTTCTTATTATAGACACATGCATTTCCAAACATTTGGTCTACCTATGCTGTAAAATGTATTATCTCTTTGATTTACACACGGCATCTATTGCACGTTTGTCCGTCCTGGGAGAGGGATCCCTCCTCTGTTGCTCTCCCTGAGGTTTCTCCCATTTTCCCCTTTAAACTGGAAGTTTTTTGTACGATGTGAGGGTCTAATGACAGAGGGTGTCATATTGTCATACTGATATTCTGTACAAACTGTGAAGTCCACTGAGACAAATGTAACATTTGTAATATTGGGCTATATAAATAAACATTGAATGATTGATTGAAGTAGCTGCAAGTATCACCGTACCTCACCCATATATCAAAGCCAAATCAAAAGGGGATAATTTTTCAAGTGCATTTCATAACAAAATTATTATTAGTTCTAAAACTTTTTGAATTGTTTTATCACCGTTTTGTTTCTTGAGAAAACAAATAATGAAAATAATGAAGCTGACAGATTTAGCCTACAAATCTAACACTAATACAACAGCAAAGGCAAAGTGCAGATAAAATACAAGTTAGCAAACGCTAATCAAATCAAATAAGTAAACATCCATGGTATTATATAGCAGCAGTTAAAGGACGTGGACATATTCAAGTATTAAAAGAGCCAGTAATAACTTTATTAAATTGTAATAATGAAGTGACTATTGCACATAAGCAATTGCATTGGAAACACGTTTTTGAAGTTCTTCTGCGCCCTGGTGGCCATTGAAAAAAATAAAAAGGAATTATTTCCACCAATGATTCAGACCCACCCTACTCTCCAGAAGGGGGCGACAATGCTCCAGGACAAGAACAAAGCCTGCAATGGTAAATCCAGTCCAGAATGATGCAAATCCAGCCCGCAGTTTGCAGCTCACTCGCGTTTCTCAAGTTTCCCCCCGGCGCGTGCTGTCTGCTTTGTGTTGTCAGGCAGAAAGACGACGTACCAGGCAGGGTGGCGCGTGTCCTGATACACAGGCACCCCAACAACGACCAGAATAAAACAATAGATACTCCTTTTTGTTGTCTGTTTTGGAGTAGTTAGCTATTATTTATAGTTTTTGCTACAATGTCGGTGGGTCTGGAGTCTGGATTCTCGAGTGAGGAGGTCTTAAACAGCCGCTTCCCTCTCCACCGGGCGTGCAGGGATGGAGATGTCGGAGCCCTGTGCTCCCTCCTTCAGCGCACCTCAAACCCGGCTGACCTCTCGGTGGAGGACACCTTCTACGGCTGGACGCCCATACATTGGGCCGCTCATTTCGGAAAGGTAACTTGCAACTGCGTGTTTGGCGGTCCAGTTTTTTCTAAATGGTTTTCCAAAATGAGCGCCAACGCACAAGCCTCGTCTCGGCCATTTCCTGATGTTTAGCCTCACTGTAAGCGGATGAGACTTAAAACGCAGCCATCGTTTACTGGATGCAGACAATGGACCATACACGTCAAATTAACGCTGTTCACCACCTTACGGGTTTTTAAGAAACTACCAATTCTTCATTTTATGTGAAGTTACGCTCTGCACGTGAAAGCGTTGACTTAAAAAAAAAAACTTACGTTGATACGGAACAATTGTACATGAGACGTTGACAAGAAACTGGAACGTTACAAGAAAGCTAACATTCGCTCAACTGACACCTGCTATCTGTTACTATTATAATAAAAGGTGGTATCTTAGCAACAGTTATTATATATATTTATCTTTATATATGTTTTTGTATTACTTCTTTCTTTTCAAAAGCCTCTCAATGAAAACGAGTGGCGACTTGCAAGTCAACTTTAAACGACACCTTAAAAACGAACTGACCGAACCCACACAATTACATGTGCCAATATCTGTTTTGCTAACGACACCATAGGAAGGGGAGGCCTGAAGTCAAATAAATTGGATGCAAGCCAACCAGTAATAGATATGAAGACTCCAGGCCACACAATAGTGTTGCATTTTTGTCTCTACTCTAACACACTTGTCCAAACGTGCCCAATGTCTCTGTGGGAAGTAATGATTGAATAAATCATTGCACATATATAATTATACTTCTGACTCCTAATGCATGGGCTTTGTGTCTTTCCAGCTGGAGTGTGTCATGCGTCTGGTTCAGGTGGGCTGTGGAGTGAATGCTGTGACCTCCAGGTTTGCACAGACGCCCACTCACATTGCTGCGTTTGGGGGCCACCCTCAGTGCTTGTTATGGCTACTTCAAGCTGGTGCAGATATTAACAGACAGGTAAGACATCAAGAAGCACACTCGACACATCTGCATACAAGTTCATTTTAGGACTTTGACCGAACTTTTCAAGTAAGATTCCCTTGAGAGATGCATGTAAACATGATCTTTCACCAAGCATACTGACAATCCTACCAGGAAAGCAACACTTTACAAAGGGGCTGTACACTGTCACTGAATTTAACAGCAAATTGCAACAAAAACGCAAATGTGTTCTGACCGATGTACACATGCATTGAGAGACAAAGGTTGAGCAATACAAGGTTAATCTTAGACTGATCCCATCAAGGAGGATGACTCTAAGTGGGGTCACGGGCCCAAGCTGTTACTTTTTACTGTTTATTCATAATATGTTTATCTTATTTTCCTGTAATGCATGCTCTCAGAGTGTTACGAGTATTGCCTGTCACTTATTTTCCTCTCTGTATATTCATGCAGACTCATGCACTGGGGCTATATTTTCTGCTCGGCTACCCTGCTGAGAGAAATCAGATTAGTAGGTCAGGATTACCTAACAACTGTCGTCATCATGAAACTAGTTTCTATCAATTGCCTTTTAATTTTGCTCTGCACATGTTGGAATGAACACTTTTGGAAACAATTATTTGTGACTTTCCCTCTTTTGGAGGGAACATTTGGACATGGCTGCTTTTGGAAAGCAGAATAACTCAGTATTTAAGCTCCGCCCACTGACAGCCTTCTGGTGTAGTTTTTTCCCCTCTCTCTCTCTTTGATCTGCCTTCCTACTAATGTGTAACTGTAAATGTGCGTGGGCGTTAGAGAAGTCTGGTTGAAAAGTTCAGGCTCTGCCCTGCAGAGTTACGCCCTGTTGTCGTCTGTTTTTTCAAACTGTGGAAAAAGAGAAAGGAGGGAGGGATTACTTGATTTAAAACATACTCCTTCATGTTAAGTATCTTATACAGGGTTTTGGCTACTGCTACTGTAATTGTGCACAACACAGGCATGTTTTTTGTGTAACTACAGTCTTTTGTCATCTATCAGGATTATGTGGGCGAGTCGCCCATCCACAAGGCTGCTCGTGCAGGCAGTCTGGAGTGTATCAACACTCTCTTGATTCAGGGAGCGAAAGCTGAGTAAGTCCTGTGATCAGATCTGTGACTTCATTTCTTTTCCTCTGTACTATCCAACATCAGTTACACCTTTGCAAGGGATCACCACCAAACTCAAATCAGAGAAGTGATTACATTTAAATTACCCTTCCACGGTATTTCAAATTCAAGAGTCAAAGGCTCAGCAAATACATTTTACAGGTCTGAATGTTAGATTCAAGAAATTATGAAATTGTAAAACAAGCAAATACTTAAACGTCATTTAGAGCTTAACAATTGTATACTATGGCTGTTCTTCACAGATGCAGCCGGATGGAAGCTGCTCAATTAAATGCTAACTTTACAATCATTTACTTTAGGCTCTATCATAAATCAACACTGCTGAACATAAGTATAAAATAAGCACTACTTTTAAGGGAAGTGAAGACTTCGTCTTTTAAATATCCTGCAAATAAAAAATACCACCTTGTCCTGCTACAGTGACTGTAATGCTGGTGTTCAAATAAACTCAAAGGAATTGTGTGAAACATTTATATATTTTGCCAGTGGCTTTCAAATAAGCTGTGTGCAGTTTATTAAACAACAGGACATTTGAACTCCTTTTATATAGCTTGAGCCCTTTTTCGATTGCATAATGCTTAAGTTTACAAGACAAAATCATAATTCTTTAACCATCCAGCTTAAATGGTTTGAAGATGAGATGAGTTTTAAAATAGAAAAATAACAGAATTGGTGGTGGTCTCTTGAAAACGTGACACATTTTGTTAATCCTTGAAATTGTTGTTTATCGTTGCAACAATTCACATTAAGTTGTCCTCTTTCTGTAAAAACATTGGCGAGGAATATTAGTTTTTATCAGAAATTGTTTTAAGTAACTTTCCTTCACATTCAACAGAAACTTTCATACTGGCTTTGTGATTTAAGGAAGCGCTGCACTGCCCTTTGAATACAAGTAGATCATTAACTCGCCGCGCCTTTCAACTGACGGCTTTGTAAATCTAGAACATAGTTACACATACCAGAGGACAACGTGATGTAAAGGTTGATAAACTGTTCTTAGTCTAGTAGGCCATATTGCATGATCTTTGTTCAATCTAGATTTGTGGTTTTCTTTATTAATATTTGTTTTGGTAAGTGTCTTACATGTACAGCTTGGCTAGATGACCAAATGCACATTCCCTCTTTTTTTCTGAGGCCCTTTTACATTTAGTAAGAAAAGGCTATAATTATGTTGCAAAAAATGAAAATGCATCTATCATCCATGATTGTTTGCATGTTTAAATGATTATGAACCTGCACAATAACTGGAATACCATATCTCCTAGTTTAAAGAAACAGTTTTGGATCCTGCCTTCGTACATGTGTAAAAGCATGTCAATTGAGCTAAAGCATACAAAAAAAGCTCTTAGCACTGCGAAGATAAATAAAAACAAAAGACAACAGATGATCAGATAAGGAATTTCCCTGTGTCTCAGTGGTATTCAGATACATAATCTTCCTAAAGCCAAGTGCTTAGTCGCACCCTTTTAGTTGGCAGCTCTTTTTGTTTGTTACCATTTAAAATAATACATTCTGTTATTGTTGGTGCACCTGAAGCCTGAAGAAAGGCAGAAGAGACACAACCCATATTTCTTGTTTCTTAAAATTAGATCTTGTATGACCTGAAGAGACACAAAACCATTACAATGGATTATGTTTGTGTTGCCTTTCACGTCTTAACCGATCATAGTTGGTGTTTCCCAAAGACCATGTTCAGCCGTCAACACAAAGGACGAAGCGCCTAACCTAACTTCTAGCATATCTTATTCAAGCATGTAAATGTTACTATTTGAGCTGCTTGTAATTAATACTTTTTCATAGTTTCTTTCATTTATCTATATTTTTAAAACTAGAGTAACAATATCAAATTACATGACGCTGACCTTTAACACGGCAGCATATTTTAAACAAAGATTCATATTTCAATCTTAAACCTTTTCTTTCTTGGCTATTCTTTTACTTGCAGTTTCATTTTTTGCAACAAGCCATATGCCTTTTTTTTTTAATGCCTTTTGACGTCCAGAGATCCAAAACAAACCAGGGGTTTCAGAAGTGCAAATGATCTGTGTAGCTTTTTTAATGTTTTTTATCCTGAGAGAATATGGTGGTCTTTATAAATCTGAGCTCAGCAAATTACGGCAAGAGAAAAATTCATATTAGATTCACCATGGTGAATGTAGACTCTACTTATTAGCACTGGTGCACATGAGGATAGATCACATTAGTATTTATCAATATATTTAATATATATTTAATTCAGTTTGATACCGGTTATGTTTACGTTTGGGCCTCCAGTTAATTCTGGTTCCAAAGAGGAATGCAAACAATGCTAACACACATTTTTTTCAGGGTTATTGAAACATTCACGTATGTTTATGTATTCACCTTGTAGTTTGTTATTGGACTATATGGCCTCAGTCACATAACACATACTAGATATAAAAGGCCTAAACACATTTTTATACATGTTTGTTATTCCTAATTGTTGAGACGCATCGATTTTTAGTTTTTGAATTATAAATCAGACTGTAAACTACGAGGTGATTAGATTTATACTCTTATTCAAACTTTCTTTTTCTATGAAACTCCTGGTTTATTTGGCTGTTTTAACTAGCCAAATTAAAGTGAATTTGTTCATGTATACATGTTTAAAACATGCTTGATTTCTTATCGGGGTCTTGTAATGTGCATTTGGTTATCAGCTGATGAGTAATATATATGATGAAAATGATGTGTGATTTATTTTTTCCCTCCTGCAGATTTATAGGTAGTGCATTTAGTTCAGTTTATTATCAGGTTATCTTTTCAATGTATGACCCAGAAATGAATAGAGGTACAACTGGGAGGGAAGCTATGAGAGGCACACTAGGCGGGAATGAGGCTCATGACAAAATAACTAACTTCAAAATGAGTAAACGTATAAAAAAAAACTTATGTTAAAATGTATCACTGATCCTTCTTATTAAAAATATGAATAATAATAATACGTTTATTTAGTATAGCACCTTTCACAGAAATAAAAGTGCTTCTCAAGAAAGAACAAAAGTTCAAATTAAGACCACAGAAACATAATTACAATAACAACATGAGGCAGAAATTAAGGTTAACATAAAACCAAACAAAGACCACGCAGAGTCCCGAAAAGAACAAACATAAGAACACAACGCATCACACGAATAGCGGGGTCCAACGTAAAAAATAAAGATTACCCAAAGTTAAACAAAATTGAAAGGCAAATAATCCTTAGGCACTTTGATGGAGAAACAAATATATATTGTATTGATATGCTGAAGAAGATATTCAATAAGTTTAATAAATACAAATATTTGAAATATTAAAATAGCTTGGCATACAATCTACATAACAATCACTAATCCAGGTTTGATTACTATCCTGTTTTCTTTTCTTTAGTAGGTGCAACACAAATGCATTAAAAACAGTGGGTAATTGAGTTCAATAGGCTGTGAAATTAAGTTATAAAACATTTCTTTATTGTAATATTAATATAGTAATATTTAAACAAATCAACAATATACACAATACATTACATCTGTCTAAGTATTCTCCTTGTAAATAACCAATAGCAATTGACAATGAACATCAATTTAATTTAAGCTCAATTAACTTTTATTCTAGGCTAAAACCTGGGTCAGATCTTATGAATGGCCTTTTTAAAGGTAACACAAACATTTGACTGGATACCTGCAATCTTTCAGTCTACCCGCTTAAGAGCTCTTGTCATTTCGCTGGTCTGACGCGGGCTGGTTTCTTTCATCTGTGAAGACGTCGCATCAAAAGAAGTTCCTCCGCCCCTTGCCACACCAAATCGAGACACCAGTGAACAATCTGCAGTGAAGCGCGATACACTCTTTGTCCAGTATTTCAGGAGATAAGCTCAAGCAGTGTTTCCGCCAGGGGGGGGGCGTCTTGCCGTCATTTGACGGCCTTATTCAGCTCGGAACGCCCTGAACTCGAGCCGAGGGCGTCCCCAAGAGGTTTTTTCGCTTGAAATGACGAAAACAACAAGGACATCCCTCTGCTGGAGGGGCAAAGGAGCCTGGTGGGATTATTTTCGGAGTATTGAAGATCGTTTCCTCGACATCGGCCTCTTTTCAGCTTTTCGTATCTTGGACCCACGGTGCCTGCCACAGGACAACACGGAACGTGCGCGATTTGGACTCGATGAGCGGTGGAGCACGCGCGTGAACTGCGAGTGTTGGAGCCTTGCAACGGCAAAACTGAAGCTCCGTGGTAAACTGGTAAAAAGAGCCGAGCCAAATCATCCGGCTCACTAAAAAGAGCCGTAATTCCCATCAGTAACGTAAGGGACGGCTCAATTCAAAATTCAAGTCACGTGACACAACATGACGGCACTTGGAAGCCCTCTCAGCCCTCTCAGCCCTGGTCTGGCGGAAACACTGAACTCAAGTGAAGAATTTTTTCTTGATGTATTCGTTGGAGTTTTTTTTTACTTGCGGAGACCTTCTATGAGACACTCGTATCAAAGTATAGGGCCGTGTCCACATACAACTTTTTAAAGCGCCAGCGTCTTTTTTCAGTTGATTCTGATGCGAACAGAGTGCATGTGCAGCCACCTAGAGAGCATCACGCCCAAGGTCTTTGTTTCCCGGTGCATCGCCTTTTTTGTGCGGCTGCTCTGAGCACTTCAAGCAGAAAATATTTCAACTACCGGTACTACTAAGGATTCCACGTCAAAACCTACACACTGATGGCCCTATTTTGCGCAGGAATTTTCACTTGGCCTGAATAGCCACAATTCCTGACGATTGGACTACAATACATGTAGTATTTGAATGACAGAAGAGTAAACTGCGCTAAATCCTCAAGTGATGCTTATCCTTGTCCCATCAGAAAAAGGAGAATAACTTTCCATTGGGTCAGAAAGTACTACATCTGGATTATTTTAGTTCTGCAAGACTGGAACACTCTTTTTGTCTTACCATCCTTGATGAAAACTCTGGTCTTATTTGATCGCTTCCTCTGATCTTCAACCCATCAAATTGTTCATTGACAGTCCTTACGAGTTGGACTGAAGAAATGAAGAAATAACAAACTTTAACTAAAGGGACTTTTTCTTAAAGGAAACTTTAAAGAATATAATTCAAATCTATTAGTCTCAAAGAATAAAATAGCCTTACTTGATCTACTGTGGTTGAAAATGAAAACCTTTTATATTAAATTAAATGTAAGAAAAATTGTCTAAATGGATTATACAAAACTAAACCTTTTTTAGGAAAAAAACTATTTTTTTGTATCATTTGTCATGAGCCTCGAGGTGTTAAGGTGTTCTATTAGCAAGCTAGCTGCAGGCAGGAGTGAGTTACGGCTGCCGGTGACGAGAGTAGAGCAGAGACAGAGGCTTAGTGGAGTGAGATGAGTTAGATTTGCATACCATCATGTACTGAACTGTGTAATGCTAACAATCATCCTGTTGCAATGGTTATTCACTGTCATTTCACTGTACCAAATATTTTACTTCATACACAGAAATGTTTTATTTTGAATGTCACAGTATTAACCCTATACAATATCATAGTCTGTTTTGACATCTAATCTTTGTCACCTTTTCCTTTATGAAAGTGACAATAAGTTTTTAAAAAAAAGTTTTTTTATACTGAAACAGAATCGTACGTCTTAATGTTTTGCAGCCATTGAATTGGAAATGACTTGGTTTTTTCAAGTAATCCTAGAAAGGGGAAGAATAGACACTGCTGAGTCTGCCCCGTTCCCTGGGATAGCCGCACTGTTGTGGCATTGAGTGTTCTCACTATCGCTTCCTATCTACACACTGGCAAACTGTTGAGGTATTTCTTGCGGTGATTGGTTTTAATGCTAGGTTTTTATGAATCAAAACTAAAGTTTTAGACCTGCATGCTTTGCTTATTATCCATGATTGTTCCTGTATCTAGTCTTTTTGTTTTTATTTTATAATTTTTTATTTTATTTTGTGAACTAACCATAGGAGCCCTTTATATGGACAGGTTTAATCACGTGAGTCCCATGTCAACATGTAGCATGATATTAGGCTGCCTCTGGAAGGTTAGAGGATAGTTAGAGAAGATGCATATTGTGTGCTTAGGACGGAAAAGCAAAGCATACCAGGCAATTGCAAAGAATTAACGCTTCCTTTTCAAATTTCCACACAACCTGGGTAAATAAAATACTCTGTTATCCTTTTTTTGGATCAGCGCTTACTGTAGATGTCAGGTCTCACTTAAGGAACACTCTTTTAGGACATTGTGAAGGTACTATTGATTTAGCATGAACTAAGTTAAGTATGCAGAATAGAAGCAAGTGAAAAAATGTATGCGTTTTATAAGAATTCTTATCTCATTTAAGCTAAATATGTGTGCTCCAATCACCTATTTAAAATATCTAATTTGTCTTTCTGTGGACAAAAAACATATTTCTCAACATCTGCTGTTGTAATGTTACAGCATCGTATATATGCAATTCTTATTTTTGGTCCAATCATTAAACAAGGGTTGGATGCGCAAACATCTGGAAATCTTTGTCAGTAAAAAGTAGATGTTTTATTCCCTGAAGTGAGCGGATGACTTAACAGCCACCCTCAGTATAACAGTTTTTTAGCTTGAGGAAACTGAGATAGCCAGATTTGGTGACATGGGAAGGTTAAGTGACTCCGGAGGCTGCAGACTTAATCACTGCGCTTCCTCTGCTCTAAAAATATAACAAGTACTTTGTGTTATTTTAAACATGGAAAAAATTGAAATAAATGTATTTGACAGTTATTGATATTTGTTAAAGGTTAGGATTATAACATCAGTTCCTTAAAATTACATTTGCTAACCGCAGTGTTTTTATTCACTGGGGCCTCAACAAGTACAGCATTGTTGAGCCTTAACTTAACTGTTTTCAAACTCAAAAAAAAGTTTTAACCATTTGGATTTCTAGATGTATGTTCCTGAAAGTGAGACCTACCCATCTATCTTACCATTAAATTGTTTAAACGTAAAAATAATCTTTTGGATTAATCCTTTGGAAGCGTTAATTTGATGGGGACGGGTAATGTGCAACAAAATATTGTGTGATTTTATTTTTATTTTTTTCAGTCTTATATTCTTTATGAAATGTTTTCCATGTGTATTAGCTGTTGAACTGTTATTTTTTTGTTTAGATAAAATGCAGAGAAGTTTCAGAACAATTGTTACACAGAATGAATGACCAAACAGTAACAGTGTATTTTAAATGAATTCGATTGCTGTATGGAAGTCAATGTCACTTGGTTTTAACACACCAAATTTAAATACAATTAAATAAATACAAAATAATGTTAGAATAAACAATTCAAAACGTTTCAGTAAGAATGCTGCTAAATATACAATTCCTGCTGTCTCGTGCATATATACAAACATAAATGCACCTGCGAATGATATAGATTTCTGTGTCTCCTTTGCTTGGATGTGGGCCAGAGTCCCGCTTCTCAGACAAAGTCCTGACTGTTTGCGTAGAGAACTCATTTTGCAGAGACATTTAGACGGAACAAGTGCCGTATTGTTGTGTAATTGGCCAATGGAGATGGGAGCATTCTCATCATTAGGATAAACGGCCTGTATTGGTTAGAGGAAGACTGGCAGACATTTATCCACCACAATAATCTCACATCAGCATGAGAACATTTTATCTGGGAATCGCGGCACCGACAGCATTTTTTACTTAATTACGTATACAAATAGAGTATTCCTTATTAAATTAGTATTACTCATTTGCAATAATAAGTTTATCTGTCACGGTTTTCATTTGCAGTGAAATTGCTTCCATGCTGAAGTGCCATGTTCTGGTAAGAAAATCTAAAGGTTATGACACGGCACTGTTTGCTCATTCATTATTGAACTAAAGAAAAACTCCCTTTTTGCTGCAACTGGATATGATTAACACAACTGTACACATTGCAACAACTTGAATGGGACTTATAAATAGTTGTACAATCTCTCTTTATTATTCTTTCATGCTCATCATTCTTGAAACAAGAAGAATTCCTTACAGCTTAACCAAAAAGGCGTGAGGATGTCTAATGGTTGAAGATTTGCCCTCGTTTCATTCTCCTTCCTAATCCTTGGTTCCTCTGAAGATACAACTTGCATCAGGGCCTCCTTTCTGAATGATCGACCTGTACCAGAAGAATTCTACACTCTTGCTTTCAATGGAGTACATGTTATTTTCCACTTGACACACACACACTCACTCATTATACACAGCATACATTCACAGGGACTTGTGCGCCGCTCCGGGTTTTATTTGCAACTTTAATCTGAGACTTGGCTACATCATCGACTGGAGTTTGGATGCAGCTTTACAGAAATCCTTGAGAAGTATTCCTGGTGGGAATGTGAGATGACGGCAGCCTTTCACCCTTTGCAAAATCCCCCTTGATGACGCATTTGTCCAAGACCAAGCTGTTTACATCTCAAAAATCAACGGATCTTTTTATAGCAACATCTTAGTCAGATTATTTCACATTCTCATCAAAGCAAATGCACCTACATTTGTCTTAATCATGTCTTCTTGCAGCGGACATGTTTCCCTTATTTTCTGGAAACTGTCAAGGTTTAAGTTTTATAGAAGACGCAGATGATCCAAAAGGATCAGTCGTCATCTCATGAGGATGACGAAGAAGATGTGAGAGGGTAGAGCAGCACAGGATATTTCTTTACATCTGTGTGTCTGTCTGCGTGTGAAGAGTGTATGTGTGTGTGACTGTGTGCGCGTTTGGGCGTGTCTTATTTTGTTTGTTTTTGTGTAAATCAAAGGTACACTGAGTGTCTCTAACACGCCTCCTTCTCGTTGTGCAGTATGAGGAATGCCAGTGGGCTGACGGCTGCCAACCTGGCCCACGCCCAGGGATTCCAGGAGTGCGCTGAGATTCTCTCCAATGCCCAGAACTTCCAACAAAACATGGCTCAGTCCCACAACGGGACTTTTCTGAATGGCATGACCCAGAATGGGGGCCACGGTCGCCCCACGATCCAGGGACGCAGCTTCTTGAATGGCGTGCCCAACAGAAAGAGGTCTTTTGATGGCATGGGAGCAAACCCAGGGAAGAAGGCTAGACCTAATGGTAGGTCACTCAGCTCATCAGATTCTATTGTTACTTTGGGATTAAAGGTAAACATCTATTTTTAGTTTAGACTGCTGCACATTAAGTCATGCTGGACAGAATGACCAGACAAGACTGCTCAAGACAATACGGCCCCGTGTGGAATCTGTCTGTGTGCGTTAAATGTACCCTATCTGTAGACAGAAATCCAGTTTGCACTTATCTTACAATCCACAAGTGGTTTTGTATTATAAAACCAACTTTTGATGTAATCTTGCAGAATTAGAATGCCATGTGTTAAAGAAAGAGCTTCTTTATGCTAATTGATTCAAAGGTTTTATTGTCATATTCACATGAGCTAAAATGTAGAAATGGCATTGAAAATCTTATGACCTGAGCTCCTCCAACGATGCAACATATATAATAAAATACAAATAACAAATATTGCAAGAATAAATAATAGAATATGATGTGTACAAGAACAGAATGTGAAATGAAATATTGTACATTAACACAAAATTAAATACGGTTTATTGCGGTGATAACTATTTAGATAAATAAGTAGATTGCTAGATGGCAATCAGATGAATGTTTATCTAGGCACTTAACAGAACTCAGGTGTTTAACAGTCTTCTGGCCTGTGGGATAAAACTGTCCCTGAGTCTGTTGGTTTTGCTCCGGATACTGCGGTACTGCCTGAGCGCCCTGCCATAGTGAGCTTGTACTCTCTAGTCTTCAAAGTAGATGCAGGCGCATAAAGATATGCAGCTGGGGACTAACATCTTAACCGAGACTTTCTGCCATGTTTGAAGTTAAAAAGTTATTTTTTCGAATATCATTCCTATTGTTTGTGTCTGCATCTTGCTCTCAGGTCTGGGCATGCCAGGAGAGCTGCGCAATGGGAGCGGGCCACTGGGTGGTGCTGGAGAAGCCCAGATGGAAACCATGAACATGGAGTCGACTGTAACCTCAGGTGGGCCAGGACCCTTTGCTTTTGGGCTAAATGGGGTTGCACCCCCACATGGGCTGGTGGCCGTGGATCAGTGTGCGGACAGAGGGGGGCCGGAGAGGTCCTGCCTTGCCGCTAAAGAGCTGGAGGTCATCACTGTGGCATCGATGCAGACCCCCTGTCGCTGCACCAACTCTTATGCCTACCTGTAGAGGGCTTGTGCTAATGTTCACATTGTGCAGTATATCTCTTTGGTATCGTCGGGCACATTTTAATCTTGCATACTGCATGCATAAAAGATACATTTGTTTTGATTTGGTGGTAAGCTACATTTGAACAATGTATAGCAGTGTGTGTTGTATTTTATACTTTTCCATGTACCTAACTATACTCTGACGGATACAAAAAAAACGAGATTTCTTTGTTAAACTAAATGCATCCGTCCAGTTATACAGATAGTTGTTGTGTATACCTTTTTTATTTTTAAGGTTCATGATAAAAGGAGTTTTGTTTTGCACAATTAAACGGCAGCATCCCAGATAACGCAAACTTATTGGCATTCCCTTCAAACAGCAGTGCAACCGAATGTAGGTCATATTGGCTCAATGGATAAAAATAGTCTTGGTCGAGTTCTAAATCAGTCATGACTACCTGTTGCCTCGTTGCATAATAGGAAAAAGGTCGACTTCATTGGTCACCTGAATATGTTACTACGGTAACGTCTGATTTTCTGTATGGAATGGCTAAAGCATGATCATCCCATATAGCTTAGAAAAAGTGTTTCTTTGCAATCCTATTAAGAGAAATCTATATAGACATGATATGTAATATCTACATGGTGATCACCTTTTAGTGATATGTTGAGTTTACTGAAGCTGATTGATTATTATAACATTTATATAAAAATGATTAGGGCCTTGGCACTCTTTTAATATACACTTTAGCTGACGCTGTTTTGTAATCCAGAATTTGTATATGCCAAAGCATATCCCCAAATGAATGTAGCTCGTAAAGTATAAACGATGCAGCTTTCCTGTAGTTTGTAGATGTCATGTACTCAGACATTGTGTTCCATTAACTTGGAGTTATGTTATTCCTGTTTTTCATGTTCGTTTATTTGGGCTGTGCTTATTTGATGGTTAAATATGGTGAAGGTTTATTAGGCAACTATAGCAGAGCTTGCACATCTGTATGTTATATTCTAAAACCAGTCTGATTTTGTAATTGGTACTTGGCCATTTTACAATCCGTAGTTATGAGTTAACCATACCGCTCTAGAAAGTTTGCATGGATTTGCAAAAAGCCTTATTTCTTGAGCTGTATTGAGTAGTGGAACAATAACTTTTGGTAAGGGACATTCTTCTTTCTGAATTTTGTGTTTCATGTTACAGTTTTTTGTTTATTTCGTTCGACATTGGCTGAACATTTGAGTGTATAGACTTTACCTTTGGAACATCCGATGCTTAGTACTGAGAAGGTTGAGCTTTGTACTTTATTGTGTGAAATCATTAAATGTTGATTAATTTGATAAATGTGACTGTGGTGGACCTTTGTTTTCTTGATGTACTGTATCGTCATGCATCTGTCAAGTCCTTTTTCTGGAGTGCAAAACTAGGACTAAACTTCTCTAATTTGAGTTGGGATTATGCCAACATGTCTTGTAGAATTAAGGTTTCCTTGAGGGGTATCTTAAATATCAAACTGGAGACAGAAATGTGTCCTTGACATACAGCTGTAACTGTAGGTCAAAGCAACCTCAGATCAGGATTTCAAACAGCAGGAAACATGTGGCTTTATGTAAGGCTTTGGAATTTACTTTGAAAACTGTTGATTTACTTTGTCGAAGGTTTTTTTTCTAAAAGTATTTGCTTGTAATGCCATTCTAATATTTGTGCAAAACAAAATCAATCCTCCCTGTCTCTCTTGTTATATTTAAAGAAGAAGGAATATGGTAACACAATTAATATATCCAGTATATATCCCCTTTGACAATTTGTCTCATTTTCAGTGGCAGGTGAGAGACTCTGTGGAGATTTTTCCTCAAATGGTCACAATCTACCACAGCCTTCAGTTTGGTGTGATCCTGCAGCTGAGATCTTCCAGAGCCAGCTCCTCTACAGCGACTCCTCTGAGAGCGGCGGCAGCGCAGGCAGCCAGGTGGAGCACCAGAGGTCTGTGAAGGCAGAGCAGCTGTACGACCATGCCTTCTTCACCACCATGCTCCTTTACCATGGATCCTAAAGTACAAAAGATGTTGACAGGCTGTCCGCTTTTGCCTGAATGTCATATAAGCCTAAAAAAGTGTTGATTTGCCTTAAAGCCATTGAGTGGTGCAGTTATTCATTGAATGTTTTTGGTTTTGGAAAGGGCAGGCCCATTGTTGTGGACTGATATATGTTACTGATTGATTGTTGATTAAGAAGTGGATAAGTTTGTTTTGTTAAAGAGAAAGTGTTTTTTGTTTATAATTAACGTTTGATCCAGCTGTAAATAGCCTTGTTCTAATATACTCTAAACTAAGCATTAACTAACCAGTGACAATACTTACATTTTGTTTGTGTCAAGTGTGGGGGGGTCCCTGCCTCGTGATGTTAAGAAAAACATTGAGTTCATCCCATGTTACTCTAAAGAATAAAAAAAATGTTTTTGCAAAAGTTAAAGTTTTATGGAATTTACTTTTTGTTTGCAGAATCCTAGAAGCATTATGCAAGTGTCTGTAAAAGGAGAATACAAAAAATGTGGATATGGGACTATCTGCCAAGATGTCTGCTGGTGCATCTCTTATTCATATCAAAACGATGTATGAGTGCAGTCAACTCTAGGAACATGTTAATGTTGCATTTATAACTTCATTAATTATAATACACCATTGGGTATAGATTTATAGCTAATTTATATCAACTTAAAAGAGGATGCTTTTTCCTTTATACTTGTAGAGACACAAATATAAACTCGCTTCATCCTGCACAGCTTCAGTTGTGTACTTTCTGGTCATCGAGCACCTGTCTCCAGGGGCGGCCGTCGTCAGAGCTGCGCTGCACAAACAACGCGTCACTGTGACCACGCCCCGCAGCAGACGACGCCCCTAATGCGAATGGGGGGGGGAAGGAAAAGGCTGTTCTAATACAATAACGTAATATATAACTGCATCTTGCCTGTATGTAGAGAAATGCATTAACAGACATGTATGTATAACGTTTCGGATGTATGTACTGATATTCCAATGCCAGAAAGTGTTGTGAAACTTATAATTTGAAATGGTGTCCTCCTCTCTCCTTGATTTGGTATCGTCCAGTAAACCTAGCTGGCCTAACCAGGGAATCAGGATTATCGGCAGAACGACTCTGGCTGCTGCTAAGAGGGTCGCTGTGAAGGTGCCAAATAACTAGTAAAAACAATATTACCTTTTGATAAATACGCACCTTTTCACGTTTCAGTGTTACCATTACGTGTTTCACAATTTAAACCATGTCCACCCCGGCTAGAAGGAGACTTATGAGAGATTTTAAAAGGTAAGTCGATGATTTGTCAAAAACAGCTAACATTAGCCTAGCGTTAGCTTGAAATAGCTCACCTGTATTTTTTTTATATAAACAGTTGGATTCAAACATTCTAAACAGTAACACATTAACGTAACGCAAACAATGTATAGTTAAAATTGAGTTTGTATGAACCTTGGACATTGAAGTGAAATAAAGCTGATTTTGTAGAAGAGCTTTGCCGTAGCTAGAAGCTAACAGTGCTAACCGATAAATGCTAGCAGAATATTCAATATAGTTACTCTCCCAGTTTATGGCTGTTAGCTGGCAGTTAAATATATATTTCTTTTTCCATTGACAAGATCAATTTAATGCCATGTATCAAACGTTAGTGTTCCGTGAACTTAAACCAGTCGCTGTTTTGTATTATATGGGGTAAGATGGTGTAAGTTACAATGCCAGCCAACAATAGCTTACCTTATTTTGGAATCACAGGGTCCCTAAATTGTAGCATTAAAATAGTTCGTAAAACGTTTGTGTTAGGTTAGTAATTATAGATGGATTAGTCGTTTTTAAAGATCTAGCAACACGGATTATTATACTGAAATCCCAGAAGAGTACATTGTGTTGTAGGCAAGAACAACATAAAGCCAAAGAAAAAGTATACTTCATCTTCTGCAGTCACCACGAAACGGTCTGTTATTCAGTAACAGAACACGTTGCCTTTTTCACTCAGGCCAATATAACGAAATAAAGAAATCCCTCTATATATCAATTTTCCTCACTACATTTTATTTGCCTCAGATCCTTTGATTGTCCTGAGTGTCAGTTTGTTTTATCAATTCTGACCGGAAGTGGTAACCTGCAGGGATTTGGACAGGGCTTTGTTGTGGAGTTCAGATATACAGGACCCCTTCTTTTAAACAGTCCTTTTCAAACTAAGTCTGTACTTAGTGGTCATTACAAGTGTTTCTACATGAGCTAGTGGTTCTTTTTCTGACTGATAAGAAGAACACAGATATGGGTCCGTAAGAGGTAACAATCCACAATTTAAGCATGATGGCATTGACTTGAGTGATTTACAAAGACTGTTGCTTAGTTTTTTTTCATGATATGTATATATTTCTTTCTAGCAGGCTTAATTGTTTTTTGCAAAACTTTAAAACCACAGTTTAATGTTTTAATGGCACAGCCAAGGTAGTCAAGTAATCGATCTGTAATCATTTGAATGTGGCAATTCAGTCCCCTTTACTTCCACTTTTGCTTGTATGTTTGTTTGTTTAAAATATCATATTTGTCTGTGGCCTAGTGTTAAAAGGTAGGATGTCATTCGATTACTGACTTCACTAAACTCTGGCTAAATAAATAATGTTTCTTTCTTTGTTTTCTTTTTTTATAAAGGCTACAAGAGGACCCTCCCGCGGGTGTCAGTGGTGCTCCATCTGAAAACAACATTATGGCGTGGAATGCAGTCATATTTGGGTAAGACATTGATACAGTCATCATTTACAACAAAATCATTTGTGTTTGACGTTCAAAATCAATGACCAGTCTTCTTTTTTCTCTAACCTCACAGCCCTGAAGGAACTCCCTTTGAGGATGGTACGTTAATAACTTGTTGGTTTTTGTAGTCAGGCATATTGCCACTGTATTGAATATCAAACATAGAAACTTTACAGCATGCAAACCCATTATTTAATTTAGAATATATTTAAATAGATGCTCATTTTCAAACAATCGTTTAAATGTGTGTTTTTCTGTTGTGTTAAACAGCCGACTCGCAGTCCGGTTTTAAGGCTAATAAATAAATAGTTGTCGTGTCTTCTCTTTGTTCCAGGCACATTTAAACTCATTGTAGAGTTCACAGAAGAATACCCCAACAAACCCCCCACAGTACGATTTGTGTCAAAGATGTTTCATCCAAATGGTAGGAATATGTTCTTATCTCTTCACACATTAAAGTGTATATATATTATAAATATATAAGTATAAATATTTATGTGCAGTGTGTAATTGTGTTTTCATCCAGTCTATGCAGATGGCAGTATATGCTTGGACATCCTACAGAACCGTTGGAGTCCCACTTATGATGTGTCCTCAATTCTTACATCTATCCAGGTAGGAAGTGTCAATAAACAATGACTTAATAAATGTTAAAACCAAAAAGGAAAAGCTAAGAGGTACTCAGAGTTAAGAGGTATAAAGCAGAGCAAACCCTATACTTAAGATAAAGAAGCTTGTATGTGTTTAACTAGACAAACTCAATTGTTTTAATATCAGAATTTAAATAACGGTTCCTGTTGCAAAATTAAAATCCTTCAAGTGTTTGCAAATACAGTCAATGTTAATACTGATTGGTAGGATTGAAACTGAAAATAGTTTCCACAGCCTAATCTGACGTCAAATCTCTTTTTTTTGTTCGATTAAAAGTCAAAGATTCCAGTTAAAATCACCTTACACAATAAAACTGATTTGCAGCATCATTCTTGGAAATATATTCAGAATATTTTTGCTGAAGTTGAATGACCCATTAAACAATGAATAGTTTTCTACCCATGTAGTCTTAAGCCCTGTTTAAAACAAATGTTCTTTCCATTTAAATGAGAACGTTCATTTGTGAAAGGGTGTGACTGAGAGAGATCAGATGGACCTTTATTTCCCTGTGGGGAAGTTCAGGAGTTTAAAGCAGTGAAAAACAGGACAGTACAGATTCACACGAGGATAGTCAAATAAAAAATATAATTATATTAGTAACTGTTCAAAGGAGATATCACAACAAGGTACACTTTGATCATTTTAAGGAACATGAATACATATTTGAGTTATTAAATATATTTACATGTGTGCTGATGCAAGAGCAGGTCATGTGTACAAACAGGGCAGATTTTATGTATTTACAGTACGGGGGGGGGGGGGGCTTCGTCCTCTCCTCTGCCACCTCCAGGTAGTCCAGTTTTACTCTACCTACAGACCTAGCTTGTTCAGTCTGTCAGTGGATGAATATGGCTACAGGAAGATGGTTATATTCCACTAAAAAGGTCTCACCTTCAGTGCTTCTTTTCTCCCCCCCCAGTCCCTGCTTGATGAACCAAACCCCAACAGTCCAGCTAACAGTCAGGCCGCTCAGCTGTACCAGGAGAACAAGCGGGAATACGAGAAGCGCGTGTCGGCCATCGTAGAACAAAGCTGGAGAGACAGTTGACCTGATCGTCCTTCTAGCTGCTCTCCATTGTTAAGCTGTGTGTGCTGCGAGTTTTAGTGGAGTACCTGTTAATTTCTGGGCCCCCCCCCTCCTTTTTGATTTTAAGCTTTTATGCACTTTACCTTCAAACTCCATTCATAGAATGTTTTTTTGCCCGCTAAGAGGGGTTTGTTTTTGTCCTCTTCCTGTCTTCATCAGGCGAAACGTGCTGAATCTTGCCTTGATGTTTTGTCAGTATGGACTTCTGGGCCATTACCCACAAATTCTGGTGTGTTCTTACTTGCTGTAATAACTCCCAATGATAAATGATGTTTAATGTCTTGGAGGGTGTGTGAATTAAGTCATGGGTCCTCTTCTGTTGTGCTCCTCATCTTTTCTGCCAGTTAGTTTTCACAGGGCAGTTTATCGGCTCCAGTGTGATCATCGTACCCTTCCTCGTGAGAATGAGCAGCCTGAGCATCACGGACTGAAACTAAATCAGATGTATTTACACCGTGTCTTTTGCTGTGTTGTGAACTCTGTTACATGCATGACAGAAAAGAGTGTATTCACGTTCCTGTTCAGTACTCATGTATATAAGAAGTCTGCATCTGAATTTATGTACAGATTTTGCACTGGTTGTTCCCATGTCATTTTTTCAGCACTTGTAAATAAAAGAAGGAGAATCCATCTTTGTGAGGAGCTTTTATTGTGACTGCAGATGTGACGCTATTTGACCGATAATACTATATGAGTTAGTTTATCATGAAATCTCAGGCTTTGAGTGATATCAAGAAAACAAATCAATCAAATGGTAAAACATGGTTTCACATTCTCACTGAGTATTGCCAAAGAATATTAAACAAGCCAAGAACAAGCGGGAATACGAGAAGCCAACTAACAATGCTACTGCTAAGGATATTTATTTAGAATTGTATGATGTAAATATTCAATTGTGAATTGAAGGCTGACAATATCCATAGATCTCTATTGCCCAGAAATGCTTTTTAGTAAAAAAAAACGACCTTGTGATTGATTTATAATAGACTTTTGTGCTTAAAATAAAAATATTTGTACTGTCTGACCTTTAGACTGCTGAAGCCTCATATTAGCTTTAGCTGAACTTTAGAAGGCAGAGCACAGAACGAGGACTTTGGATGATGTTGTTCCCAAACCAGAGGGATTTAGGAGATCTCTTCATAGGCAGTAGTCGGGGGACATACTAGTGAATAATGATCCTTTTAATGTTCATAAGGAAATTAGTGTTATTTTTTTTCTTGCATTTCTGGTTGGATACTAACTGCATTTCATTGGCTTGTACCTGTACTTTGCACAATGACAATAAAGTTGAATCTAATCTAATTTTGTAAAAACTAAATGTGAAACTAGCTTTTTAAAATCTGAAATCTCCTCAGTTGTGTTCAGATAACCACTTATCTTGGTTTGTTGTCTCTACGAAGTCCTCAGGGTAATATGTAAGAATAACATTTGACAAAACAAATTCTCCTTTATTAAGAAATGTTTTATTTGTTAACAGAGCATATATAACGGACTGGGTTAAGTTGCATGCATGATGAAAACAAAGGGGATGTAACGTTAATCCAGGTTGTACTGTGTCTATTCTTTCATATTTTCCCAACCAGGAAGGACAAATATTTTTTCCCACAGCTATGCAGCAGTTACAAAAATAACTATTTACAGCATCCCTCTTTACATTGCTTATTTTTTTTAACACTGTTGACAATATGGAAAACAAAGACACTACATAAAAATGTAATTTGTATGCAAAAGTGTTCATGAGGTGGATGGAGCGAGCTACCTGTTGTAGGCCCGCTCCTTCTTGGCCCTCTCTAAGGCCTTGTCCATGGTCTTCTCGTTCTCCCCCCGACACTTGGGGCAGTACCACTTGCCCTTTGGCTTGTGATGGAGCCCCACACAGGAGAAATGGAACCATTCGATGGGACATTCATCGTTATCACAGCCAATCATCTCTCCGTATGAAACCTGCTCACAGAGGCAGTACGTGGGCTCATCTGGGTCGATGGGCAGGTCTGGGGGGGACACTTCTCTCTCAGACTTTCCTTTGGACCTCTTCTTCTTCTTTGAAGATGTTTTGGCCCTCTTTTCCCGGGATGCACCCACTCCCACATCCTCGGGTTGATCCAGAGCCCCGTAACTTTCCCGATTGTCTCCATTTTTCTGACGCCGCGAGCGCTTCCCTCCAGCCTTGTCTACACCTGCAGAGCTTGGAGTTAACTCATCCCGCTTCTTGTCGTGATGGCTAGTTTTCCCTGGAGTTACGGTGGCTGAGGATGACGACGAGGACGACACCGTGGACGCTGCGGTGGTTGTCACGGAGGCCGGTACGGGGACCGGAGTTTCTGGGACTTCTTGAGAGGAAAGGAGGAGTTCAGAGTGCCAGTCTATTTGTCGCGTTCGGTTCTCGACCAGCTCCACCTGAAATGAAGAATGTTTAAATGTTACTGCAAAGCTCATCCTGCTGTTTGAACAACATGTAGTTATCTATGTGCTTCAAATTGAACTAGAAAATAAGACTAAACTTGATTAATTTAGAGAAAGTAGTAAGCTGAAGAATGGTGTTCTTCTTATAATACGTTTTGATGATTTTGTCTGTAAAAAAGAAAAAGTTTAATGCCTAATTCAACAGACTTGAATATAAATCGAGGCCACTTCTTGTTATCTAGTAATACATTATGTTACGTTGTGCTAATAACCAGAGGTGGAGAGCCACAGGCTCTGTATTGGTTAACCACTTTTCTAAGAGCTAAAAATGAAGTTGTATGTTTGTAATATAACTGTTTCCAACATCCCTTGTACATATGTTTTATAAGAGATACATATTCTTGTCTATATTCTATTCTAAGTCAAAGGGGGAAGTTATATTTGTTGCTATGGTTCTGATGACCCTCCAGTGTGAAACTATAATAATAAGATTCTGCGGTTTTCAGATTTTCTTCATGGTGTCAGATTTTGAGATTCTTACACAAAAAGCCCTTTAAGAAGGTCTAAAAGACCTGTTTTTATTTACTCCCTGTGTGCTTTCTGAGCCCATTCATTCCAGGAAAGCACTTTCAAACACTAAGACCTGGAAGTTTGCCCCCTGAAGCAGCGCAGGGCGTTCATAACGTACCATTTGACCGGCAATCTGTATCTTCTCATCTCCGAGCTCCTGACTGCGAATCAGTGCCCTCTGAATGGATAACTGAAGCTTCCGCCTCTGCAGGGAGTCAGACTCCCGGCGATACCGCTCATAAGCGTCATCGAGCTCCTTCAGAACATCTGCCAAACAAGAAATCAAGTGGGATAAGAATACTGTCATTTAACATATTCAAAAAAAGTTCACACCAAGTAAATATAAACTTTCAGCTTATATTCAATTACTTTGAGTGTGAAGGGTTTTTACTGAATAACAGGTGAACTAACGAAAGGGGTCTAGCATGACATTTGTTTTAGCTAGGTGTCCTTGATAAAATAGCAACTGAGAATTAATGTTTGGTTCAGATATGTCAGTTCACTCATTGAACTATTATCACTGTATTCGTTTTTGTTACATTTACGAAAGAGACAAATTGGTCAGTTTTGTTTTGGTGGGTGAAGTAAGGAAAAAACCTTGCGATAAATGTAAGTCATTCTCCATAGGTGCTCACACAATAGCAATACTAATGTATAACAAATAAACAAGGATCTGCATCTTACAATATGATTATTGTTAACTTTGATTTTTGATTGATTTATAAGAAAAATGTCCACACTGTCTATCCTCTTTACCTTGATACCTGGCATCAATTTCCTTCATGAGGGACACACTCCTCTGCAGATCAAAGGGCAGAGACTCCACCAGGTCCAAATACTCCTCCACATAATTCACAACGACGTTGCCTGGGTCGCCATTTGTCGGGTTCAACATTGCAGATCCCTCCTTATCCGGAGACACCTGCACCTGTTGAGAGTAAATCAATATGTGTATTGTTGCTGAAACGATTTTTAAATGCTGGTTTTAGGGAAAGTAGTTCATCGTTTAGTACCACTACACTTCTCTGATGTAATTGTGTACAATATGTGTGCATTCTGTCTCGTTTATCAGTATAGATTATCTGAAATCAGTCCGGAAATATTGACAATAATGGTGAAGATATGAAAGGGGGAGGGGACACTGATCCGGAGTCAGTCATCCTGAAAATTGCTACGTGTGCTATGAATCTGCCAACTGAGAGCTCACTAGTTCGTGGCCAAAGAAAAAGAACTCATTTATAGATATAATAAATAACTATAGTTAACAGATAACTATAGATATATAACATAGTAACATACAGTTGTTGCTGAGTGGACCTCAGGGTGCCCTTCTCCAATCCAACGAAGAAGACAACAAAGCTAAACAGTAGCATGATTTAACATTAGCTGGGTGAACTAGCGTATGACTAGAGATAGTGAACGACTTAAAAAAAACACCGATGTTTTAGTGTGAAATCAACCCATAACATTCACTGATAAAATGAATCATCTTATCATTTACATCAGTAACAGCTGAGTTCCCGTGTCTAATTTTAGTCGAGATGATAAACGTCAACGTACCTACGTCAAGCAGTGTTAACCAACTTTCCTGCTTAGCAACTTTGAGATTGGCTTAAAAAGCATACAACGAAATAAAATGTTCTTTAATCGCTGGCGGGCAGCGCTGACCACCGACACCCCAATGTGTCCAAAACAAAGATTAACGCTTAGCCTCTTCATTCAACCACAAAGTAAACAATCACATAACGCTTACATCCATATGCTAACATTACACCGACAAATCACTGTAATAAAAACCATAACACACATTATTATTAATTACTTTTACACTGTTAGTGGCCTATTTTCTATCACGATTGCTTGTATTTAACTGCTAGCAAAATTAGCTTTGATTAGCTTTCAACGCTTTGTATTACTAAACGAAGCTTTTAATAAGAATAACAGAAATAACTTTAATGGGACTTAACCAAACGTATCTAGGTAAGTTGGTATCCAGGTGGCGTGAAGAGGAACTTACCTGTGTGGATATTATTCGTTTTTCTGTAGCAAAAGTCTGACGTCTAACCCTCCGTGATGCAGCGGCTGTTGATGCTATTGCTAGGTCGTGTGTGTGTGTACGGCGGATCCGTGGGTCCTTCAGCAAGCTAATGTTAGCTGCTAGCCAAAGTGCCTGAACAAATATTTTTAAATATGCGCCACAACAAAGCTGCTATGGCAACCAAAGATACAAGTGAACTATTTCATGTACTTCCTGGCGCGTTATCTTTGAACAAATTAATTAATTAATTGGACATTTGCCACCAACACCATCACACCATTTAAATGTATAGTAAATTATGTTTTGTTTTAATACAACACCTATTTTAATGGACCCAAATCACACTGCACTTTTATTAAGACTGCTACTTAGATGCAAATTCCCTCTTTTTGTGTGTACGAATGTTATGTTGTTCTGTGTGTTGTGAGTGTTATTTTATCTTATTTGCCAGTGCCAAAGACACATTTCAATTTTATGTAAATGTGATGGCCAATAAAGTATTCTGAATCTGAATCCCTTCTACCATACATTTCACATAGGTCCCCTTATTTCGGACACAAAGTATCGTTCTCTGCTCTCAATGATTTAGCAATGACCCATTTTAAACACATTAATAAAGCAGCAGCAAACCAGAAGACCCATGGTCCAAGTCAATATTGCCCTCTATGGCCACAAAGGGACGTTACCATAATGATTTTCAAGAACTTGGTTAAAAGTAACTCCAACAAAATTTGATTTATAATTTATTTCAAAATTCAAACAGGTTTTTTTTACAGTGGCCCCATTTATCTTACCATCTCAGTTTATTTGGTGGGTTGGGAAAAATGTATCTACCTCATATTTGGTGAATTTATTAATGATCAAATGAAAGACAGTGTTTGTTAGGCTTCATTTAAAACACTTAAAACAAGTCAGTGTGTATTTATTCGTTTCAAATGTGATAATTCAAATTTAACATTAAAACATTTTTCAGTGGCCCACCAACCACCAACAGGCTATATTACGGCTTCAAGAATGCAAAACTTAGTATGTATGTATGTATAGTGTTTAAAACAACAGTTTTGATATAAATGTGATTCTTTCAGCTTTCAAATAGCTTTTTGAAGGCTGAACCAATCTCCTGGATCATGTCCGTTGTGGTGGTGGAGCGGCCATGTCGCTGGAACGCTTGGTTGTTGCACTGTCTTGTTAGAGAACAGGCCCCGAATGCTGCAACCATTGATGGATTCGCACTGGAGAAATAATAACAAAAATAATGGATTAGGAAACAAGGAGACATATACTTAACATGTGTTTGTTCATACAATACTACAAGTCAAAATAGCATACTGGTGGTTTAACTTTGAAAATGCACTATCAAGTGAAAATAAGAATACATGAGGGCTGCAAGTAAGAGATTACTTTCATATGTATCTATGACAAACTAGAGTATATTGGAAAAAACCCACTACAGTTTTTTACCATGGTGTATAATTTACAATCGTTTTTAATCATATTAAGATACATAATTGTATTAGCTTTACAAGTTTAGTTTTTTACACCAGAGGCCTGTACTACGAAGCCGGTTCAACCTATCCTGGATATGTTTGAGTTACCCGGCTTACCTAATCCAAAACAAACGCGCTTTCGCTAAACTGTCCTACGACGCTGGTTATCTACTCGTTAACTCAAGCCAGCTTTGCCCTATCTAGTTAGGTGCACGTTCACATAAAAGGGGTGGTATTTGGAGCATTCGACCAATCACAAACATGGACAAGCATACTGACAGTGCAGCGTCATACTTCCTGAATGAAAAGTCAACTATAATATTAGTCAAATATGAAGACATTAAACCTTAAACATCCATGACTTAAACACTTTATCCAGGATAAAAGTCACATAGCTGCACCTGCAAGGTGAATACAGCTGGTAAAAGAAAAAGTGTTTGAATGCGTACATTAACAGGTTTATGATATCACTGCAAGTGGATCTGACTTGAATTATATTTGACTCGAGTGCTTCGTCAACTTAATGTGTTGCTTAAAATAATACTTCTGCATACAGTATTTGACACTGAGTGTTGCACAGCCAGATACGGCTCAAGAAGCTGACTCAGATAAGGAAATATATGATACATTATGATGTGATATGAATAAAGATGAATGATGTTATAATAGTCAGATTGCTCTGAAGATGGGAGGTGATATTCTATTAATGTTCACGTTCACACAGTCGGTGATTTTTGCCGGCCGTCTTTCCTGCAACGGCAGTTTAAACTGTATTTCCTTTCTCCTGTAATATGACTTGATCGCTTTAAACTCCGCACACGGAGATCTGATTGGTCAGCAGGCAGTGCTTTCACTGAGTTGAGCTCTTAACCTACAACCTAACCTGCTCCGGACCAGGGGGGTATACTACGAAGCAGGATTTTCGTTTAGCAAGATGACTTCTGGGATTTCCGGTACTAAGAAGCTGGTTCACTTTTTAGCGGGCTAGATCTCCATGGTGACTTATCCTGGAACCTAGTCTGTGCTCCGAAGCAGGATAGGTTCCAGGATAAGAGATCAACTCAGCGAAAGCACCACGCCTGCTGACCAATCAGAGCTCAGTGTGCGGAGGAAATACAGTTTAAACTGCCGTTGCTGGAAAGACGGCCGGCCAAAATCACCGACTGTGTGAACGTGAAAATGAATAGAACATCACCTCCCATCTTCAGAGCAATCTGACTATTATACTATTATGTTAAGAAAGCTTAATTAAATATCTGCCACAACATAAGTAACCGGATCAAAGTAACATTACGTTGCCTACAGTCCGCGGCACTGTGAGTGCAGACGTCGATGTGTCCCATTATCATTCATATCACATCATATCACATCATAATATATCATATATTTCCTTATCTGAGTCAGCTGAGCCGTATCTGGCTGTGCAACACTCACAGTGTCACATACTGTATGCAGAAGTATTATTTTAAGCAACACATTAAGTTGACGAAGCACTCGAGTCAAATGTAATTCAAGTCAGATCCACTCGCAGTGATATCATAAACCTGTTAATGTACGCATTCAAACACTCTTTCTTTTACCAGCTGTATTCACCTTGCAGGTGCAGCTATGTGGCTTTTATCCTGGATAAAGTGTTTAAGTCATGGATGTTTAAAGTTTAACTTCTTCATATTTGACTAATATTATAGTTGACTTTTCATTCAGGAAGTATGACGCTGCGCTGTCAGTACGCTTCTCCATGTTTGTGATTGGTCGAATGCTCCACCACCCCTTTGATTTGAACGCGCACCTAACTAGATAGAACACGGCTGGCTTGAGCGAACGAGTTGATAGCCAGCGTTGTAGGACAGTTTAGCGAGAGCGGCTTTGTTTTGGATTAAGTCAACCGGATAACTCAAAACATATCCAGGATAGGTTGAACTAGATTCGTAGTATACCCCCCAGGTTAGCCGCTCAGCATAAGTTACCATGGCGATCTAGCCCGCTAAGAAGTGAACCAGCGTCGTAGGACCGGAAACCCAGAGTTTTCCCTGAAGTTAGCTCGCTTAGCGAAAATCTGGCTTTGTAGTACAGGCCTCTGGCTGTCAGGAGGCTGAACTCTCTCCCCTCTCCCCCCTCTCCCCCACTGGACTATAACTCCCCACACACTCAGACACTCAATTCCAGCACCAGACACTTTTTTACGCTGCTATGGATAATCTTACACTATGTACATTCCCTAACATATTGAAGTGACCGTTATTTTATATTGATTGCTGTGTTTTATCTTAATGTGTGCATATGTGTAAATTTGTGTTGATTGTGTATCTATATACACAATCAACACACATTTACACATATGATGATCACGTGCAGTGTGGAGGGCAGTGGGAGAAGATGTGGTGGACATCTATATATATATATATATATATATATATATATATATATATATATAGAGGATATACATATTTATACATATTTGTATTGTTGTATTTTGTATTCAGGATTGTTGGAAACGTTATTTCGATCTCTCTGTCTGTACAAACACACAGAAAAATTGACAATAAAGTTGACTTTGACTTTACAATATATAAAACCAAAATTAACCCTATATTAAGTTTGATGAATTACAACTCACACAAGTTTGAACTCTGCAATTTGAGTTTTCAATGCAAACAAATCAATGGGGGCTGTAAAGGTATATCATTTATCCTGAAACGTACATAATGTTTTTTAAATAGTTCATATATTTAAAATGGTATGCTTTTTGTAAGTATTGTTTGAAAATAAGAACACTTGGTATGGTCCTTAACAAAAGGAGCTATATACTACAATTAAAACAAGATGTACAAGCAGCCAATCATGCCCTCACCTTCTGCCGACTCCAGCTGCAGAGGCAGCATGGGCCCAGTGTGCAAACACTCCCAGAGATCCAGAGAGAACGTCCCCCTGTCCACCACATCTTCTCCCACTGCCCTCCACACTGCACGTGATCACTGAAAACAAAGTCAGGAAGTCACCACATGTCTCCAGAGTAACATTGCAAAGGGTGATAGACCAGCTGGAAAGAGTGTCTCCTAAATATTGTTTTCATATTGGGAGAAATCTTGACACTTACCTTTACCGCCATCTGTAATGAGATCCTGTTCTCCTTTTAGCACCATAGTGATATTGCCCATGGCAACACTGAGCTGAGTGACGCTGCGCTGACGATCACTGATGTCCATGGGCTCGTGGTGCTGAGACAGCAAACACACACATGCGTACATTAACACAGAATAATGTGTTATATGCCATTATTTGGTGTCTAAATCAGCTCTGCGGAAGAAGACCC
This sequence comes from Notothenia rossii, assembly GCF_949606895.1. Classification (NCBI taxonomy): domain Eukaryota; kingdom Metazoa; phylum Chordata; class Actinopteri; order Perciformes; family Nototheniidae; genus Notothenia; species Notothenia rossii. The sequence continues at coordinate 79,887,244 of NC_136904.1, forward strand.
ACCAGCGCCTCATACAGTCGAGTGAACTCCATGAAGTTAGGTGTGAGGATGCCTTTGTGGTACCCGTGAATAACAGATGGTTGCTGTGTAACTAGCCATAATCCATCCTGTTGGAAATAAACAAATATAATAACAAAACAGACTCATTGTTCTTTGTACAGCTCTGCGAATAAAATCCCATCTGTTCAACAAACAGCTTGATTTTGAGACTTACTGCATCTATGATGATTGGGATATCTCTTGTTTTAGACTTCTCTATCACCTCCTAAAAGACAGGGAAAAGATAGTTATTTTTGAGATAATTTAGAAGCAAATATGCAAAGAACAACAAGACTTAGGTTAAAGAAACACACTGTACAGTTCTCTCAGGCTACACCAAAGAAAATCTGTATATACAAATCAACTTGTTTGATCATTCTTGGCAAAGTTGGGTAACAACTCGACAGTAGAATTACCCAATTTATATAAAATATATGTAGTTTAAATTGTATACACGTTTGCCAATAAGGTACTGATGGATTTAACTGTCTTTAAGAGTCTCCTTAGCATCAGTGCAGATGTGTCCACAGAGAGGAGTTGTTTCAAATGTGAAAAATCTAATGTTAGTACAGTTTTGTGTTTATGCACAAGCATCTGTTCCAAGAGACTGTGTAAGTGCAGGAGGGAGTGAATATATTCCACGTGCCTTGGCTGTTTTCAGTAATGCTTCTTCTCTCCCTAGACCTGGTCCCACCACCAGGGCGTGAAGTCTCGGAAGCCATTTGTCTATCTCTTCCACTGCATTAGGGCTGTCCCTTGATACACACACAGACACATTAGATTTGTTTAAATACACTACTTTTGACCCAACATGGTATTGCTCTTTTTTCCAAAAGCCATATTCTTTTATGCCTTAACTTGCACATACATAATCCAAACTTTTTCTACTAGAGATGCTACTACTTTATAACATACACAGGTGATGGCCAGTAGTTGGAAAGAAAGATGTGTACATGCCTCTGATTCTCAAATAAATTGCATGCAGGATGTTCACATACTGTAGTTGTTCTGGGTTACTGTTTGGGATATGGTACTTGCACTACACTTCTATTACAACATATTACTTTTGGCACGTTTATATTAAGTATACAGGCATAATAAAGTTGCCAGTGTATTAAAAACATTTGTTGGTGTTGAGGACTGTATTACATTATACAGAGGGGTGTTCTAGTGAACAGGTTATTAGAGGACATTCAGAGAATAATTGGTCCCTGTGGATCGTTACTTACAGGACAGGATGAACTATAAGTTCAGGGCTGAATGATTTGATGACAGTAGCAGCATCTTTGGTGCAGAACACATGAGACAAGTCAGCCCCCTGGAGAAAAATAAAAGGGACTGTCACTGCACCAGGACTACACTTTAACTGTCTTATATGTCATGCTGGGTAATATTAATGATCATTGTCTCATCGTTATTACATACCGCTTTCAATGCTGAGATGGCGGCAAAGTACGGTGCTCCAGTGTAGCTTTAGAGGGTGGAGATGAAAATAATTAGAGCAAATGTATTAAAGAACAAACAACCTCAACTGTGTTTGGTGAAGGATGTTTGTGTTGAGAACGAGTTGTGTTTCATACTCTTGGCATCCTCCAATGATCCCAATACGTCCATCTTGTCCCTTGTGCTTTTTCGATGTCAGTGGAGGGACGATGCTCTTTACTAGTGAGAGGAAGTCCTCATCCATGCCTCTGTGTGACGTAGATCCCGAACTGTAGTAGCGTTCAAACACTGAGGGAATAAACAAAGTGATTGTTTTAAAGTGTGGGATAACAGACTAAAGATGACAAAAATACACAAATAGCAATATACTGAAAAACAAGATCAATTAACAAACCACCTAACATAAAAACAAAACGTGTACTGTGGTGACAGTTCCTTCATGGAGCCTTCACATTGAAGCTGATTTGCCTTTTAATTCCCCCTCGAGGCTGCACACGACAGCTAAACTAATACCTATTGGCTGTGGATCTGGGTTCAACAGTTGACTTTTTGGGGCGCAACAGTCTGTCTGGGCTGAAGGGCGTCTGAAGTGACCGGACTGGCCTTGTTTACATGATGGAGAGGCACTGGAGAACACTGGAGCACGGGCAGGAGGAGCTGTTTTGGGGGGTTCTGCTGCAGATCCAGCTCTGGTGGAGGAGATGCTGGAGAACATCTGTCCAAGCATCTGAAGCATGTGCAGCTCCCTGGTGTGTTCAGTTTCTCTTCGGGTGTCTTCTGCCTGCAAGCGCTGCTCCTCCATTCGGTAGAAGTTGTCCTCAGCATGGACGCTCTGCTCCAGGAACTGCTCCATTAGTTTTTCCATGGGGAAATTTGTGCGCCGCTTCCTTGGCCGTTTAGGTATCCTGGCTGACAAGTTGCTGGCCAGCTGGCTGCTGTTATGTGGTCTCACTGAAGTACCTGAAGAAGAGAGGGGCAATACAATGTTTGAGGCATCTTTGAGCACATACAATTAAATCATCAAAGTATTAGAAATAGATACATGTGGAATAGGAAGGAGGACTTACTGTTTATGCCCACTGTCACTTTAACCGGAATTGGGATGGGAATAGTAGGATATTCCAGCTTCACTTCAGTCTCTGCAGGGTAAGGACACTCCCCTGTGCTCTCTGAGTAAGCATCCTGAGCATCCTGAGCATCCTCTGCATCCTCCTCCTCCAGGCCCTCCCCGGCCTCCTCTCCCCCCGCCACACTGTCTATGAACTCCTGAGGGTCAAGAGCAGGCCGGTTGCTCAAAATCCTCTCCATGGTGTCATAAAACTTACAGATCTTATGATACTGCCCGTTGTTCCGTAGATTGCCTTCCTTTGCCAACAAGTACTGTCTCTTGAGGCTTTTGATCCGCACCCTGCATTGCTCCGGTGTCCTCTCAAACCCCGTGGCCCCCAGCCTCCGGGAGACGTCGCGGTACACGAAGCTGTTTCGGAAGTTCCCATCTAGCGCCGCCTGGATGTCCTGCTCCCCCCAGATGTTCAACAAGGTCCTCGTCTCTACGTCCGACCACAAGAAGCCCCGCGTTGTGTTCACTTGCATAGCGGATCTAGACAGGCGTGCTTACAGAGCAACCTGCAGCCCCAGGAGTTGAATGGAGATGTTGACTCTGCGGATTGTAATGGGCGTCTGGATCTTGGCATCAAAGCCGAGGAGCGACGCTATCCCAAACAGCAACAACTGGCCATTAAAATAGCTTAGAAGGACTTGTAAGGATATTAATAATTGTTTTAATTTTGCTAACTATTACAATCTATTGTCAAATCAACTCTTTGTTTGCTAGCTAAGGCATAGCTTTCTATGTTTATCCTTTTACGTCGTTAGGAAATGCGTAGCTAAGTACTTTGGGAGGAGCTGACCGGGGATCGGTGTCCAAAGCCCTTTTCACAATCTCATCTTTTATTAGCGGGAGAAAAACTGACCTGTGATCAGCACTCTGGTTATAACTTCCCTTTTTTCTGCCTCTGTAAGGTGTCTGCGGGGTCCTAGAGCTACCAAAAGCTTGTCATTACCAACATGGAGGAAAGGCACCACTAAGATTAAAGGCTGCTAGCTAAACTAGCATCACAGCTAACTGGGCGGTGCGATAAAATGTCACACTTTTCATTCACTTTACCTTTCTCGTTCAAACAGACCAATGTGACGAAAAGCGACAGAGCAACTGAGATAAAGCAAAAGGCGAGCATCTGAACCTCTTGCGGCATGTTGTTGTCATTCTTCACCCCCTGGTTGTAAACAGTTCTTCTTACCTAAACTGGAGCTGCGTCTCAGCTTTACACAAAGTATCCTGATCATGAGGCTCCACTCAGTCCTGTAGTACAGGAGGAAACGATGCCTTTAAAGACGCCTCGGACAATCCTATATTGAAATAGGCTGAAATCTGTCAAAAGTCAGCTGTAGCCCACACAGCTGAGCAGCTCAGCCAAACTGCACTTCTTCTGATGGCCGCTATATGATGCTGGTTGGAGCTTTGAGGGAATTGATGCTCCAATAATATAATACTAACTACAATTTAAAAAAAACACTTTTATCACTTTATTTATTTTGTGTTGTGTTATGTTGAATCTGTTCAATAGCAGGCCTGTACATTTGGCTTGTTTTATAATAGTATAATATATGTTTAGATAAACAATATTCATTGTCTCTGTATTTATTTGCTTGGAATGTGGCTATTAAATGTTGCACTTAACAAAAAGAAACAATTTGAGAAAAAACTATTTGAGAAAAAACACCTTTAAAACCACATACTAAAACATACAAATGTTTCCTGAAGTTTAGAAATAATCATAACACATACAATTCAATCTTACTTAAACTACAAATTGCTGTTACATTTATTGTCCAATGCTTAGCATAGAAACACTGGCATAAAGGGATGAAGCATGGCACGGTCTTGCGATATTTACGACAGTACTTGAACGCAGCATATGAGAGGCTGAAACTGTGGAGTTGATTTAAAATCTTTAGTCATTTAAATTGAACATATATGTCTAATACATCAGTTTTAAAGAATAAAATGTGACCTACTGTCACTAAATGTTATTGCTTTATTTAGATTTCTCCAGTGGAAAAGTATTTTTGGCTTGCTTTTAAGAGTAACATACCTCTACTTTGTCCACAGACCAGATTTATCTCCATTGAAGAATGTCTGCCATGGTAAAGACATAGACTAAGCTCGAGTGCGAAAACTATAACTCCACCACCCACGGGATCGTCCCATGGATTTAAAGGTGATACAACGTGACAAATCAGGCACGACTAATACGTGTAGTTTTGCCCTGAGTTTGGCATTGAAGGTAGAAATTAAAATCCCTCTCAAATTGTTCTCTGTAAAATTCCTTACTGCGTCATTTAACCTGGAGAGCCCAAATAGCATTTATTTGGAAAGACAGCCTCCCTGTAATCAACTGCTTGTACTCTAATTTCAAAGTTTACCTTAAGCTTTACTGTCATTTTCAATTATATGTATATACTCCTACACTATCTTGTTAACTACATTCAACTGGATACATGCATATTGTTATGCAACAACCTATTGTTGACTCTGGGAATCTTTCTAGGGGTTCAAGTTCCTTTTTTTATAAGAAGTTTTCATAATGGTTTCAAAATATTTACTAATAATGCGGTGAAACGGGTGAAACTAAGGTCAGTAGGCCTGAATCAAAACAGGAGCTTGTGCTTATGCATTATGGCATGCGCTGCTGCAAAGCCGTTTTTTCTAAAAAGGTGATTAAAATGTTATATAATGACAACTTGTAATGTCGCAGGAATATTTAACAATATGGGTCAAAGTTATTTCCATTTTAAAATATTAGATGAAAAGAAAATCCCCCAAAACTCCACATCATTTAGTATTATATATTTTGTCTTGATCTGATTGATCTTTGTTTTTTTTTGTTTGGCTTTTAAATTGTTTTATTAAAAAACGAAATCAGCAGCGGTTCCCAACCTGTGGGCTGCGTCCCCCTAGTGGTCCGCGAAGGCATTGCAAGTGGGCTAACAAATAATTTCTTCATTTTTTATATTTATTTTTATTTTGTACAGGCTAAAGACACAAACATGGACATACAAATAACTAATAGGAGATTACATTCCCATCTCAGACAACAACAAAACAAAAACAGAAGAAATAAAGATACAGTCATAGGACCACTTCAACATTTCACAAACAAAAATAGGTTGACAACCAACTACCACCAAAAACACAACATGGCAAGCATATTTATTGTTCCTTTAAAGCAGTGGTTCTCAAACTTTTTCTGTCAGGCTCCCCCTTTGGAGAAAAAAAAAAGTACGGCCCCCCCAACACAAGTCAGGCTCAGTGGCGGCGCCAGAGATTTATTTTGGGGGTGCTGTGGGGTAGCTTGACGTTTCATAGAGGGTGCTCAAACATTTAAGGTTTCCCATTAATGTACCGGTCGCTACAGTGGAATTTTCTACTGCAACTGTTACAATGAAGGCTCGATAATCAGCTCACGGCATATAGGTGTAAGCAGGGGTAAAGCGCTATTTTTATAGGTGGTGTGTGGACCTCACATAGGGGGGTCCGGGGGCAAGCTCCCCTCGAGAAGATTTATTTTTAAATATTTAAGTTAAATACATCAATCTGGTGCACTTTGAGAGCAAAATGAAGAGATCTATGGATACATCTCTCAACACCCATTTGAAACAGAACTGTAAACAGATTTACTTTTTCTTTATGGATATTTTACAAATCACCCTTTCAAACTTTATTCTTTTTTTACTGTCATATAGTATTTCATACGTGTTTTTCGTTTATTCTCTTATTTTTGTATAACTATAATGATCATATAAACGTGTGCCTCTGAAATAATTGTTTACATTAATGGTGACCAGAACGTTTGAGACCCACTGAGATAACACTGAGAGAGTCCTTTAGCTCACTGAGTTTCTCAGTCTGACAGGAGAGGACTCTCCTCCACTTTGTTGTTGAAAAAACTCCTTATATCCGTTAGCGTAGCTTGCTAGCACCAGAAGCTAACAACAACGATCTCCGGTACTGGTGCGCTCTCTCTCTCTCATTCACTCGCGCACGCACAAAATGGCTCGTTCCACACACACACAGAGCCGAGCTTGAATGAAACACAGAGACCCAGACGTAATATTACTGTACTGTATCATATTATTTTCGAATCAATACTTTTTCAAATAAATGATTTTTATTTTAATCTTTTTTATTATTTTTTCTATAACCATTTTTCCTCCTGGTCTCTCGCGCCCCCCCTGTCATGCCTCTGCGGCCCCCAGGGGGGGCGCGTCCCCCACTTTGGGAACCACTGCTTTAAAGGTAGGGTAGGCAATTCACTTCAGAAACACTTTTTGTTATATTCCATGGAATGCTCTTAACATCCCGATAGCAATGAATAAATTAAATGCTTTGACAATAAATACACAAGATTTAATCTGTGGAAGCTGTGGCGCTGTAAAAAGCACGACCAATCATCTGAGCCGGCCCGGGCAGATAATTGGATGGCCTACCTGCCTGTCAGCCTTCCATCTCGTGCACAAACTTATCTCGTGCCCTCATTGGTCATGTGCGCGTTCGTGTGTGTTGGAGGAGGGGCTGAAGGAAGGGGCAGATTTTTTTCCGTTGCATACTTTCAAATTCTAGCGCACTCGAGCTGGTTTCTCCATTCTTACCTACCCTACCTTTAATCCCACTCTTCGTTAGAGCTAATTATTTCCCATTTCATGGCGTGTTCAGCCAACCTTTCATTTTTTCTCAATAATATTTTTCAAAATAAATTGTATTTTTAATCTACTCTTCAAACACCTTAAATTATGATTACACATTGATTGACTTTTTAAAATATTTATTTTAGCCATAAGAATAGCTGCATTTATTAACTGTGTGTGGACTTAATCTAAAAGCCCAAATCAAATATTAAACGGTGTAAATGTAAATTCAATATTTGCTACCAAATCATTTGCAAAACATTATGATTTGTGTGGAAACATTTTCATTATTGAGATTTTATTTTATTTACAAGGTGTCACATTTTCTGAATTGACCAATTGGAACTTTATTAAGCCTGCGTATTGTTTATGGTTGAATGTGGGCCGTTGAAGGGCCCTGAGCCCTGAGTTGAAAAAGGTTGGTAACCGCTGAGCTAGACTGCTGGGGCAGCTCACGGCCTGCCAGCAGTAGTAGAACCTGAAAGACACAGCTCAGGGTAAAATCGCTCACTGTGAATCATTAGCTCCTCACCTACTTCCTGTTTCACCTCAGTTACTTTTTGAAGTTCGGACAACAGATTGAAAATGAGTCTACGCTGATGGTTGCAGCGCTGTCCCATATTTAAACAAACTTTCGTTCATAACATGGCTTTTGTCAGAGGAATTCGCGACTTGAATTTTACGAGCTAGACCTATTGTTTCACGATACGGAAAGAAAGAAAGAAAGAAAGAAAAGTATCCTCGCTGCAGCGGGACCGAAGCAGCACCATGCCCGAGGTATCAAAGATGAAGAAGCCCGACGTGAAGCTAGTTCTCCTGGGGGACATGAATGTGGGGAAGACCTCGCTGCTCCACAGGTATACGGAGAGGAAGTTCAAAGACACCGTCAGCACTGTTGGAGGGGCTTTTTTTCTAAAACAGTGGGGACCATACAACATCTCTATATGGGACACTGCTGGTAATATGTTTTTGTTATTCGACTTTTCCCCCTGTTTATTTAAAACTCTTATCTCATTCCTCCTGTTTATGAGCTGTGTTTACCTGATAAAGCGTGACCCCCACCTGAGGCAATCACAGGCATGTGACAGCCCAGTCTGCACAGACACTCTGCACCATCTGGGGAAAAACAACCCTTAAAAGCACATCAAAATAAATCTCCAAATATATACACAGTCACACACAGATCCCTTGAACCTCTTTAATAAACATGTAGACTAATCTACTGGGAAAACCTATAATCATTAACATGATATTAGCCCAAAGTTATTTGCTCCAAGTTGCTTTGTGTTCAGCCTTAATCTTAAAAGAAAAAATAACGTTTAAACTTAATGAAAAAATACCATATAAGATACAAAAGTCTTAAACAACTCAACATTATTGTTGATTTTGAATACACTTATTTACTCATATTGTTATTAACATTTAACACATCAGTTTCTGGCAGTTGGCAAGACTATCTGAGAAAATCATTTATAACACATCTGTTTTGGCTCTGGTTATTTGTGATTATCATCTCTCACAATTCTCCGTTAAAAATGCAGAATAAAGCATAAATTCTTTAATTGGAAAGAATGACATGCATTCACAATGAAATAACTAGTTTGTTCCAGTTTTAGCTGATTATCACATGCTAAGGAGCATTTGACGCCCTTCTAAATACGAGTAAGCAAACACCACAAACTTATTTACCATGCAAACAACTGCTTGGTAAAAACAAACTCATGGAGGTCTTTTATATTATTGTGCAGTTAGCTTAATGTTGTTAATATAATAGGTCACTTCAGTTTTCCCTGCTTGCAAAAAAACAGAGAGGTTAAAAAATCACGGTATGCTTTGCTTTCCTAAATTGCTCAACATTGGACAAATCTAAACCATCATAACCTGCACAGTCATCCATGTACTTCTGCATTACTGCTAATTCTCGTATACAGAACACATTTGACCTTATCATTTTGCATCTTAAAGAGCTGCTTCAGATAGCTTGTTTGATAGCTGCCCGATAAATAACAACAACTTATTTACATGTGATTTGGCCTTCATGACAGACACTTCAATTAAAGCTGAAAAAATATTAGTTTTTATATTATCGAATTTTCAGTTGCAAATGCCCTTTATTGACTATTTATTTCAGCATTACTTCTGTTATACAGAAACATGATTAGTCATCTCTATGCTCTGTCCCTGTTAACACCTTTTATAAAGAACTCTGTTAATTTGCCTGGAGGATTTGTTATCCACAGAACCAGTCCGTTATATTGCTCTCATATTGAATACATTGAAACTTGTGCTTTTCTCGAACTTCACTCCTTCATTTGCCCCAAGGATCACAATGACTTAATAAATCTTTGATCCTAAATACACATATTTATATTTTCTGTGGAAAAAATAATTTGGTGAGTCATCAAGTTACTGCTGATGAAAAAGCTTATAACATTCCAGTATTGTATAAACATGAATTACAGTAATCCATCTAAAGCAAATACACACTGCCAAAAGTAGAGCTGGTGAGCCACAGAGATAAGGAAAGTCACAGTAAGCCATTTCCTGTCTATGTTCCCCTACTCCGTGACCTCTGACAGGACGTTGGTGTTGCATTTGAATTAGTCTGTGGTAGAAAATGCAGGATCAGCACTAAGTCATTTTAGGGCTGCTGTTTCAGAGCCCAGCGGCGGCCAGAAAGAGTAATACTGGTTGTACGAGGACCTGTAGGGGGATTGGCTCGGTAGCTCATTTAAAACATGCTGTTGCTTATTTTTCAGCTGACTAAGCCTGTTCTTAGTTAAGTTTCAAAGCCCCATGTTTCCTTAAACATGTTCCTCTTAGAAGTCACATGACAGGGCTACCCGTCTTCCCAGGCTTCAACATATCCTTTCCAAACTTGCATAAACAGTCATTTCCAAAAGCATGAGAAGGAATGAATGAGTTTTATCACTTCAGTCAGTAGTTTGTAAGAAATACATTTCTTCCTGCCTTGGATCTTTAGTGTATTTAAGAAACTATTTATGACAAATTGATTTAATGAATACACTCATAGATTCTATTATAGCTGAAATTATTAGTTGATCAGTTAGTCGACCGGCACTAATAATCGGAAACAGTTTCAATGATGAAATAAAAGATAAACACTCTCTGGTTTCTTTGCTCTTTTACTTCATATATAATAGTAAACACAATATATTTCGGGTTTCCCAACAGTCGCAGCGGAAAACAAGGAATTAAAGTTATCAGTCAATCAACAAAATAATCTTAGTATTATCCAAGAGATGCCACTGTAGCATCGAGTCACACAACGTGCCCTTTCAACAAAGGTTGTCTCTGTTTTCATCCTGCTGACTATCTTGCACAACTTCGCTCTGTGCGGTGTGTCCTCCTGCAGTGCTGCTCTCACAGTCTGTTTTTAGTTTTGTATGTTTAAAGGGATTCATGTTGAAAATGAAGCCAGCATTTGTTGACCTCGCTGTCTCCTCAGGTCGGGAACAGTTCCACGGTTTGGGATCAATGTACTGCCGAGGTGCAGCCGCTGTCATCCTCACCTACGACGTGTCCAACTGGCAGAGCCTAGCCGAGCTGGAGGAGCGCTTCCTGTCCCTGACTGACACCGCTAACCACGACTGCATCTACGCTTTAGTGGGCAACAAGGCTGACCTAACGGACCCTAGAGCCCAGCTGTCCCAGGACTCAGATGAGGCATCCAAGGACCGAATGGATTGTGGGGAAGAGAGGACAGAAACCCAGGTTCTGTCTGCCTGCCCCATGCCCCCGGCCTCCCCTGTTTCCCTCTCGGGGATAACGCCAGGGAAACAGGTGACCCCCGAAGATGCAATGGCTCTTTACGGGAGAATACTGCGCTACAAGGGCCTGGAGGAAAAGAGCTGCCTGCCTGCAGAGAAGATGTGCTTCGAGACGAGCGCCAAGACGGGCTACAATGTGGACAATCTGTTTGAGGCCTTGTTTGATCTGGTGCTGCCCTCCATCCTGAGAAATAAAAATGAGAACCAGCATTCCCCCACAGTGGACCTGGAGGAGTGCAGGGGGTCCAAGCGGGGCAGACCCGGCTGCTGCTAGAGAGGGCTCCCAGCAGAGACTTGTTTTTAACAATAGACTATCAAAAGTTGGTCTGTGGACCGAATATAAACTGTGACGGTACTACTTAATTGCCTTGACTGAGACCTAATAGCATTAATGACCTCCCGGTAACACAAACAGATTCTGTGATGGTGTCCACTTACATTTTAAGGAATGGAAATAAACTTGTGCTGCGTTTTGACTAAGCTTTGAAGCCTTCATCCCCAACGACTGAAACCGCACTTGTATCCCAAAGATGTGCCTCGGGCCAGATAACACATAAATGCCAATCATTGCTTTTTGTAAATGTTTTAGATTGAGAATGTCACAAATGTAACGGCACTAATTGTTAAGTGTGGGGCAGGTTGCACTGTGTTTATTACAGTTGTATTTTAAGATTACCACCAATCACTTGCTTTATGCTCTGTTACTAGCATTATTACTGATCTTTATATTTTATATGCACATTTTCAACTTTTCAGTGATCGTATATAGTTAATACATCTGTAAAATGATTACGGCAATTGTTTTTTTTGTTTTTTATCCAAGGGACAATGCGCATCAATTAACATGAGCAGTTCATTCCATCACGTTAACCCGCCAGATTTAGCCCTACAGGCTAGTTTTGATCTACTGCCATAATAAAGATGTATTTTGCAGCCTTTCTGGTCTGCCAGATTCATTAAGTATCTATCACTTAAGGGGTAACCAACCATGCTCTTTTTATATACATTCTATGACCAGATTGTGAGAGTAAAAGGACACAATCAGAAATATAACCAACTTTAATCTTTACAATCCAATGAAATGATGAAATTACTAATATTCCAATACAGTTGTTTGTCAGTATATTCCCAGTTTATACAAACTGTTTATTTGCAACTCTTGGTGAAGTAGAACATTTGACCTACTTTCTAAATTGCGTAAAATACTTTAATCTCACCCAGGATCAGTGACCGCAGCATGGATTTGCTGCAGTCAGACCTTTGATCCGAGCTGTTAGCAGTCTGTCTTGTTGGAAGTTCAGGTTAGTAGATTTATAAAGGAAAATGAGTGTGACATGAGTAGTATTAGATAATATATATATTTAACCTCTTAAAGAGGGGCTTCAAATTCATTCAGCTGGTATAAATACAAAGATAATCAGTGCATTGTGTGAACATATGGGGTATGAAAAATAAAGAGTTATAGATGATTTTGCAATAGTTGATAAATACATAAAACAGAATAACAGTTTGAAGACACTGTTGTATTATAAAAATACATTTTGAAAAGAAATGCAATAAAAGCAGGATAATACTGTCGATAGTATCAACCAACAATTGTTCAAGACACATTCTTCAATTGGCAAAGAAGCAGTGTTAGTGGCTTTATGGTGGGCTGTAAACCCTAAACAATACAAACATCTAGAGAAACTGAAGCAGTGCATTCACACGGGCGTCTTTGGTTCAGCTGTAGTGTTCTGATCTACTCTTGATTGTTAACAATGAGTCATCGTAGCTGAGGTAATAAGTTAAACAGTAAGCACCAATCCACATTTAACATAAAAATACTTGTTTTCCCATAATGCTGTTGACTTCATAACGGGGCTTCTCCTGTTTTATCTACATCGGGACATTTCACTCAGCGTTCAGGGCATCGCAGAGTCATTGCATATCTGAGCTCTGTGGCTCGGGGAGAATGTTTCCAATTTACATTGATCTAAATCAGTATTTGAGATCCCCCTTTGTTTGGTTTAGTACACAGATAGAGAGACAACACTAGGCCACTGTCAATGCAACCAATACTTTCTGTCCATGCTGCTGTTGCGTCTCTCACAAGTTCTTCATGCAGACCTGGCAGCGGCTGATGCGTGACAGCAGCTGACCGGCTTTGAGCGTCTCTGATGACGGCTCAGTGTGGAACGACTGATCTATGGAGGTTAGCCAGAAGCTCTGCTTGTTAGCAAAGTAGTGGCATGTGCCTTTGGCCCCGTTACACTCAAGGAACGGTGCTGTGCGGAAGTCCTCCAGGCAAGAGCCGGGCGATGACAAAGACTGACCTCCGCCTTCATTTCCTGCTGCTGTGTGCTGTGGAGACAAAGGTGAGAGGGTGACAAATGAGGCAGGTGTGAGTTCAGATCTACACAAGAGATTTTGGTTACATGTTACAATTTAGAATCTAAGTTAAATATTGATGTTGTGTACATTTTATTTTTGTCAACAAATCCACTTAACGATCAACACCAACAATGGATTCATCAACTAACAAGTTATATATTTGATGGAAAAGCCTAACATTGCCTATCCTTTTATACTAAAGACCTCTAATCAATTCAGAAAACAGTTTCCAACAAACACAGTTGTCTCATACTACATTTTCTTTAAAACTACCGAGTATCCAGCCTTGTCCGACAAATAACACTGCTTGTGATTAGGAGTTACTTTAAACATTCCTTTATGTTGCAAAAACACATACAGTTCTGTTTGAGATGGGTTAATACAGACACAACGAACAAAAACCTGTAGAACAATGGAGGGTAGGGAGAGGAGTGGCGACCTTTGGTCCAAATCAAAGCAGCAGAGTATCCTGACTTTTAGCCACTAGCAAGGGTCAAGTTTCATAAACGCTGCGTCATTGCGACATTGCAATACATGGGGCCATTTCATGAAACCCTCCCTTTCTAGCTGACCAACACCCACACTCTCATTCTCCACATTCCCAGTTTGTCACCAAGGCGTTCTGTTTTACATTCTGTAATAATTAATCTGAGATTTTATGAAATTTCCCAAAAGCAAAAGAATACATCATACATCATACAGATGTTTTCACAAGCCAAGAAATAGAACCCATCCTTAGAAAATAGATCACCCCAAATAGAAGTGCATTGTCCTCTTGTGTTGTTGTATCAAGATTGGCTACTCACCATGAGGAAGGAGTAGCCGATCCACATGCTGCGCCAGCCCGCAGGACACATAGGGATGGTGATGTCCTGGCTGTGGATTGCGATGGCAACTGATGGAGCTTCACATACTGAGCAGCGGCTGATGTACGGTTTAATCTCTCCCTCTACCACAGGCATCATGGGAATAGGAGCGGTGGTCGACAACCAGTAGGACTTATCATTCCTGCTGGCATAGTAACAAAGGTCTCCAGGGTTGCAGTACAGGAAGGGCATGGTGTTGAACCGTGGGAGGCAGGAGCCAGCCAAACCTGAGAAGGACAATACAAAATTAATTATACTTTAAAAAAGGCACACATTTAATAAACAAACTTGAGTTAAAGTGTATAACACAATAAATAAGAAAACAATTTTAATAATCATGATATGGTTAAAACTTAAAACAGATTAAAATGATGAGAGGAAATAGGGTTAGGTAGAGATAAGAGATAACGTGTGGTTAAGCACAATAGAGTACATTTAAACTTCCTTACAAGTGAACACAGCAACCACTTCGCCACAACTGACAACTATGTGATATTGAAAAATGCTAAAATGAAGTATAACAGTACCACAAGTACAGAAGAATAATTCAAAAATCAATAACTTGACTAAGTAATTTCAGTTATCAGGCAGAACCCAGCAAAAACGACCCTACATTATACCAGAATAATTAAAACTTCTTACAAATTATATAGAGCCTACCTAGCAAGGGTGCCTTAGCTAACTTAGGTTAATTTGCTATAGGAAGTTATAATTTTATTTTTTCTTTGAAAATGTATGGTTTGTGGTGTGACAGTAGTTTCAATGCAAAATAAAAGGTCCTGAGTTCCTGGGAGCTCAAACAAGTGAAGGTGCTCTTTGGTCTGGAGCACAAAAGCTCCAAAAACAAAAGTCAAAGTTGTTCTTCTGGGAAAAGTAAAAAAACGCTTGGTTGCATTTTAAACTTTTGCCTTGGCCTTCCTTATTTTTTTAAAGGAGTTTCCGCATCGGAAATAATGTTTTGATGGTCTAACCCAGTTTTATAGTCTTTATAGTTTTAATGTTTCACCTGAGAAAAGTGTTGAAAAGTGCTATATAAATAAACTTGCCTTGCCTTGGTGAAATGCGGTCAATTGTATAGAAATATAAAAAAAAGGATTTCTCTTTTTAGCCACGTCCTAACTGTCGTGCATAGTTCATTCACTTAGAAACAAAATCTGATTACATTGATGAAAAGTCAATGATTGATTTAAATGTTGGAAGAACCTCGTAACAGGATATGGGCGAGGCAAAACTTGAACATATTCAGAGCCTTTCCTCTCTACTAAACAGCCTTGTTCACATTAGAACAATCCACATTTAAAACAAACGCAGAGCTAACCGGGAGAAGAAAACAATGAATTTAGTGTGTTTGACTTGTTAAAAAAAAACATAAGAGAGATGTTACACATTAAATACAATATGAAATAACCATAAACGAATTCTCCATATTCTGGGGTCATTACTCAATTATAAAAAAGGGGTCCCTTAAGAGGAAAGATTCAGAACAACAGCTTTAGGAAGCATTTACATACACATATATTTTCAAGATTGCCTCTAACTATTGCAGGAAACGGTTTATTCTTGTCTGGACTTAATGTACCTCCACAAAGCAGCATCTCATTAGAGTGCCACTGTGTCTGACCCATCTGATTACTCGCTTTCTTTTCCTGCCACTTCTGCTTTATCGTTGTTTCTTTCTTTGAGTGTCTTGTTAAACTCCAATAAGCAGTTGTCATGCCTCCTCTCTGCCTCCTTTATCTTTTTAATTTAAGTCTATTTATAATATATTATCACATGTACCATCACATTTATTTCACCCCCATAATGCCACTATAGTTCTACTTGTAAATGTGAAATTGAAAAGTAAGATCCCCGGCTGCTTCAATTGAAACTCAGCCAGCACATGATGAGCCCGGCTGCTCAGGAATGTCTTCTGGTTCACTGGATCACAATGTCCTTTCTAACAGGACTGCACTGTAACAAACTCACACTGGCACATGTCTAGAGTAGACAATGCACTGATAACATTTTCTCCCAGTCTAACGGAGTAGCAAAATAATGTTCATTCACAAAAGAGATTAGAGATGACAAGTCAACACGTACATTCAAATACCCAAAGATTTTACACAGACTTACCGAGGTCCTGGTTGTGGGCCTTCTCCTGGCCCTCGAGGTAAAGCAGACTGTAGCCGTCCCACAGTTTGGACATGCCCACAGGACACATGGGCACCTGTTCTGTCTGACTGTGTTTCACCAGCAGGTATCCCACGCTGACGCTGCGGCCCGGCATACCAGGTAACCCATGGATACCAGGGTTGCCGTGGTGACCTATTGAGGAATGATGTAATTATTGGTTTGCTTTCATTCATGCTCAGAGTAAGGCAATAGACGATTGGAAAATGTTGTGTAATTTTCCTCAGAGCCACAATAATTTTAATTCATAATTTCATCAAAATAAGCTTAAAACTCCCAAGAGGCAATAAAACACACTGCAATAGCTTTGCACTTTTGTTAAGTAAAGTGTTTGTATTGCATAACAGATAAGACAAATCTTTCTCTAGTGAAAATCCTTTTTAATTGAATAAAAACAACAGTAAACTGTTAAATAATGTCTTAATGAATCATAAGTCAGCCTGCATAAATAAAGGATTATTTCTTATATGTTAATTCCTTTTGAAAAAGGTTATATTTTTCACATTTCTACCATGATGAACTAGACAGCTTTCTCAAGCCTCGCAGGAGAGTATTCACAATTATCCCGGCAATGGAGTTTATAGTAAGTGTTTTTATCGCTATAAAATCCTATATTGTTCAATCTCTACTCATACAGTAAAGACTTGATACATGCATTACCATTTACAGTAAGATGGGCTAAATATTAGTCATACAAAAAAGTCATATAGCTCTGGCTTTACTGATATATCTGAAAACACGAGGTGTACATGCATGTGAATGATTTCAAAGGTTCACTCAAAGTATCAATTATCTAAAATAATGACCTTTAAGAACTCGTTTAGGAACTCTCTAGCCCAAAGCTCAAAGCTATCAATGCCTATTTATTCAGACTTTCACAATAAAACCCCGAAAACCCTCTTGGGAACTGGGTTCCTGCTCAAGTCTGCACATACTTTAAATCCTTTAATCCAGGTGTATTAACCCTGACATACCTTCACTGCCTTCCAGACCGGGGTGACCCATTTGTCCGGACTCTCCACGGTATCCAGGCGTTCCTGGTGTACCACCAATCCCCGGCATGCCCTTCCGCCCGATGGGTCCGATGAAACCTGCACCGGAAGAGAATACGTTTGTGTTGCTGAACCGGACACCACAATAAGCGATGCTCAACGACACATGTTTAATTAGAATGACTTACCTGTATCGCCGGGGGGCCCCTTTGGCCCTGATTCCCCTCTGACCCCCTCTGGTCCTTTGATACCCTGTGGTCCTGAGAGGCCTCTCTCTCCTGGGACTCTTACTGGAATTGGAAGGGGACCCTGGTTTCCTGGTATTCCACGAAAACCTGTAGCAGAGAAGGATAATCTAATGACCGTGACAAAAAAACACATCAACTCCCATTTGGTAAGGAGTGAGCTGTCTGTAGATTTTGTGAAAGTGTATCATATACCTGTAGGTCCAGAGTTTCCTTTTAGGCCAGATTGCCCTCTTTCTCCCTTCAAACCAAAGCCTCCGGGAATGCCCATAACTCCTTGCTCTCCTTTTTCCCCTGTAAGGAGAAAAGCATACACACATAGGGGGTGATCATGTTATCAGGAAGTATGGGTGACAGGAATGAGTAGAGATGATACAAAAATCTAAAATGATTAACTCTCATTTTGATTTAATAATCTTTCCAAGCCTTTAACATTTATATAGACAGTCTATGCTTTTGACAGAGAAAGTGCAACATACTGTTTGCC